>NC_134833.1:150363285-150505464 GCF_004210375.1 Tachypleus tridentatus | reverse complement strand
TCTTTAAGGTATAATCACATCAGGAATTGTTTCTTTAATGTATAATCATATCAGGAATTGTTTCTTTAAGGTATAATCACATCAGGAATTGTTTCTTTAAGGTATAACCACATCAGGAATTGTTTCTTTAAAATTATAATCACATCAGGAATTGTTTCTTTAAGGTATAATCACATCAGGAATTGTTTCTTTAAGGTATATATCATATCAGGAATTGTTTCTTTGGATATAATATCAGGAATTGTTTCTTTATATAATCAGGACATTGTTTTTTAAGGTATAATCACATCAGGAATTGTTTCTTTAAGGTATAATCACATCAGGAATTGTTTCTTTAAGGTATAATCACATCAGGAATTGTTTCTTTAAGGTATAACCATATCAGGAATTGTTTCTTTAAGATATAATCACATCAGGAATTGTTTCTTTAAGGTATAACCATATCAGGAATTGTTTCTTTAAGATATAATCACATCAGGAATTGTTTCTTTGGGCGATATAATTGCTGACATCAGGAATTTCTTTAAGGTATAATCATATCAGGAATTGTTTCTTTAAGGTATAACCATATCAGGAATTGTTTCTTTAAGGTATCCAACATCAGGGAATTGTTTCTTTAAGGTATAATCACATCAGGAATTGTTTCTTTAAGGTATAATCACATCAGGAATTGTTTCTTTAAGGTATAATTACATCAGGAATTGTTTCTTTAAGATATAATCACATCAGGAATTGTTTCTTTAAGGTATAATCACATCAGGAATTGTTTCTTTAAGGTATAACCACATCAGGAATTGTTTCTTTAAGGTATAATCACATCAGTAAATTGTTTTCTTTAAGGTATAATCACATCAGGAATTGTTTTTTTAAGGTATAATCACATCAGGAATTGTTTCTTTTAAGATATAATCACATCAGGAATTGTTTCTTTAAAAGGTATAGTCATATCAGGAATTGTTTCTTTAAGGTATAACCACATCAGGAATTGTTTCTTTAAGGTATATATAATTACATCAGGAATTGTTTCTTTGGATATATAATCACATCAGGAATTGTTTCTTTAAGGTATAATCATATCAGGAATTGTTTCTTTAAGATATAATCACATCAGGAATTGTTTCTTTAAGGTATAATCATATCAGGAATTGTTTCTTTAAGGATATAATCACATCAGGAATTGTTTCTTTAAGGTATAATCATATCAGGAATTGTTTTTTAAGGTTATCCACATCAGGAAATTGTTTCTTTTAAGGTATAATTACATCAGGAATTGTTTTCTTTAAGATATAATCACATCAGGAATTGTTTCTTTAAGGTATAATCATATCTTTAAGGTATAATCACATCAGGAATTGTTTCTTTAAGATATAATCACATCAGAATTGTTTCTTTAAGGTATAATCATATCAGGAATTGTTTCTTTAAGGTATAACCACATCAGGAATTGTTTCTTTAAGGTATAATCACATCAGGAATTGTTTCTTTAAGATATAATCACATCAGGAATTGTTTCTTTAAGGTATAATCATATCAGGAATTGTTTCTTTAAGATATAATCACATCAGGAATTGTTTCTTTCAGGTATAATCATATCGGGAATTGTTTCTTTAAGGTATAATCACATCAGGAATTGTTTCTTCAAGATATAATCACATCAGAAATTGTTTCTTTAAGATATAAAAGATATCAGGAATTGTTTCTTTAAGGTATAATCACATCAGGAATTGTTTCTTTAAGGTATAATCACATCAGCAATTGTTTCTTTAAGGTATAATCATATCAGGAATTGTTTCTTTAAGGTATAACCACATCAGGAATTGTTTCTTTAAGGTATAATTACATCAGGAATTGTTTCTTTAAGATATAATCACATCAGGAATTGTTTCTTTAAGGTATAATCATATCAGGAATTGTTTCTTTAAGGTATAATCACATCAGGAATTGTTTCTTTAAGATATAATCACATCAGAAATTGTCTTTTTAAGATATAAACATATCAGGAATTGTTTCTTTAAGGTATAATCACATCAGGAATTGTTTCTTTAAGGTATAATCACATCAGGAATTGTTTCTTTAAGGTATAATCACATCAGGAATTGTTTCTTTAAGGTATAATGTTATCAGGAATTGTTTCTTTAAGATATAATCACATCAGGAATTGTTTCTTTAAGGTATAATCATATCAGGAATTGTTTCTTTAAGGTATAACCACATCAGAAATTGTTTCTTTAAGGTATAGTCATATCAGGAATTGTTTCTTTAGGTATAACCACATCAGGAATTGTTTCTTTAAGGTATAATTACATCAGGAATTGTTTCTTTAAGATATAATCACATCAGGAATTGTTTCTTTAAGGTATAATCATATCAGGAATTGTTTCTTTAAGGTATAACCACATCAGGAATTGTTTCTTTAAGGTATAACCACATCAGGAATTGTTTCTTTAAGATATAATCACATCAGGAATTGTTTCTTTAAGGTATAACCACATCAGGAATTGTTTCTTTAAGATATAATCACATCAGGAATTCTTTCTTTAAGGTATAATCATATCAGGAATTGTTTCTTTAAGGTATAGTCATATCAGGAATTGTTTCTTTAAGGTATAACCACATCAGGAATTGTTTCTTTAAGGTATAACCACATCAGGAATTGTTTCTTTAAAGTATAATCATATCAGGAATTGTTTCTTTAAGGTATAATCACATCAGGAATTGTTTCTTTAAGGTATAATCACATCAGGAATTGTTTCTTTAAGGTATAATCACATCAGGAATTGTTTCTTTAAGGTATAACCATATCAGGAATTGTTTCTTTAAGATATAATCACATCAGGAATTGTTTCTTTAAGGTATAATCATATCAGGAATTGTTTCTTTAAGGTATAACCACATCAGGAATTGTTTCTTTAAGGTATAGTCTTATCAGGAATTGTTTCTTTAAGGTATAACCACATCAGAAATTGTTTCTTTAAGGTATAATCACATCAGGAATTGTTTCTTTAAGGTATAACCACATCAGAAATTGTTTCTTTAAGGTATAATTACATCAGGAATTGTTTCTTTAAGATATAATCACATCAGGAATTGTTTCTTTAAGGTATAATCATATCAGGAATTGTTTCTTTAAGGTATAACCACATCAGGAATTGTTTCTTTAAGGTATAACCACATCAGAAACTGTTTCTTTAAGATATAATCACATCAGGAATTGTTTCTTTAAGGTATAACCACATCAGGAATTGTTTCTTTAAGATATAATCACATCAGGAATTGTTTCTTTAAGGTATAGTCATATCAGGAATTGTTTCTTTAAGGTATAACCACATCAGGAATTGTTTCTTTAAGGTATAATTACATCAGGAATTGTTTCTTTAAGATATAATCACATCAGGAATTGTTTCTTTAAGATATAATCACATCAGGAATTGTTTCTTTAAGGTATAATCATATCAGGAATTGTTTCTTTAAGGTATAATCACATCAGGAATTGTTTCTTTAAGATATAATCACATCAGGAATTGTTTCTTTAAGGTATAATCATATCAGGAATTGTTTCTTTAAGGTATAACCACATCAGGAATTGTTTCTTTAAGGTATAATTACATCAGGAATTGTTTCTTTAAGATATAATCACATCAGGAATTGTTTCTTTAAGGTATAATCATATCAGGAATTGTTTCTTTAAGGTATAATCACATCAGGAATTGTTTCTTTAAGATATAATCACATCAGAAATTGTCTTTTTAAGATATAAACATATCAGGAATTGTTTCTTTAAGGTATAATCACATCAGGAATTGTTTCTTTAAGGTATAATCACATCAGCAATTGTTTCTTTAAGGTATAATCACATCAGGAATCGTTTCTTTAAGGTATAATGTTATCAGGAATTGTTTCTTTAAGATATAATCACATCAGGAATTATTTCTTTAAGGTATAATCATATCAGGAATTGTTTCTTTAAGGTATAACCACATCAGAAATTGTTTCTTTAAGGTATAGTCATATCAGGAATTGTTTCTTTAGGTATAACCACATCAGGAATTGTTTCTTTAAGTTATAATTACATCAGGAATTGTTTCTTTAAGATATAATCACATCAGGAATTGTTTCTTTAAGGTATAATCATATCAGGAATTGTTTCTTTAAGGTATAACCACATCAGGAATTGTTTCTTTAAGGTATAACCACATCAGGAACTGTTTCTTTAAGATATAATCACATCAGGAATTGTTTCTTTAAGGTATAACCACATCAGGAATTGTTTCTTTAAGATATAATCACATCAGGAATTCTTTCTTTAAGGTATAATCATATCAGGAATTGTTTCTTTAAGGTATAGTCATATCAGGAATTGTTTCTTTAAGGTATAACCACATCAGGAAATGTTTCTTTAAGGTATAACCACATCAGGAATTGTTTCTTTAAAGTATAATCATATCAGGAATTGTTTCTTTAAGGTATAATCACATCAGGAATTGTTTCTTTAAGGTATAATCACATCAGGAATTGTTTCTTTAAGGTATAATCACATCAGGAATTGTTTCTTTAAGGTATAACCATATCAGGAATTGTTTCTTTAAGATATAATCACATCAGGAATTATTTCTTTAAGGTATAATCATATCAGGAATTGTTTCTTTAAGGTATAACCACATCAGGAATTGTTTCTTTAAGGTATAGTCTTATCAGGAATTGTTTCTTTAAGGTATAACCACATCAGAAATTGTTTCTTTAAGGTATAATTACATCAGGAATTGTTTCTTTAAGGTATAACCACATCAGAAATTGTTTCTTTAAGGTATAATTACATCAGGAATTGTTTCTTTAAGATATAATCACATCAGGAATTGTTTCTTTAAGGTATAATCATATCAGGAATTGTTTCTTTAAGGTATAACCACATCAGGAATTGTTTCTTTAAGGTATAACCACATCAGAAATTGTTTCTTTAAGATATAATCACATCAGGAATTGTTTCTTTAAGGTATAACCACATCAGGAATTGTTTCTTTAAGATATAATCACATCAGGAATTGTTTCTTTAAGGTATAATCATATCAGGAATTGTTTCTTTAAGGTATAACCACATCAGGAATTGTTTCTTTAAGGTATAATTACATCAGGAATTGTTTCTTTAAGATATAATCACATCAGGAATTGTTTCTTTAAGGTATAATCATATCAGGAATTGTTTCTTTAAGATATAATCACATCAGGAATTGTTTCTTTAAGGTATAATCATATCAGGAATTGTTTCTTTAAGATATAATCACATCAGGAATTGTTTCTTTAAGGTATAATCATATCAGGAATTGTTTCTTTAAGGTATAACCACATCAGGAATTGTTTCTTTAAGGTATAATTACATCAGGAGTTGTTTTTTTAAGATATAATCACATCAGGAATTGTTTCTTTAAGGTATAATCATATCAGGAATTGTTTCTTTAAGGTATAATCACATCAGGAATTGTTTCTTTAAGATATAATCACATCAGAAATTGTTTTTTTTAAGATATAAACATATCAGGAATTGTTTCTTTAAGGTATAATCACATCAGGAATTGTTTCTTTAAGGTATAATCACATCAGCAATTGTTTCTTTAAGGTATAATCACATCAGGAATTGTTTCTTTAAGGTATAACCATATCAGGAATTGTTTCTTTAAGATATAATCACATCAGGAATTGTTTCTTTAAGGTATAATCATATCAGGAATTGTTTCTTTAAGGTATAACCACATCAGGAATTGTTTCTTTAAGGTATAGTCATATCAGGAATTGTTTCTTTAAGGTATAACCACATCAGGAATTGTTTCTTTAAGGTATAATTACATCAGGAATTGTTTCTTTAAGATATAATCACATCAGGAATTGTTTCTTTAAGGTATAATCATATCAGGAATTGTTTCTTTAAGGTATAACCACATCAGGAATTGTTTCTTTAAGGTATAACCACATCAGGAATTGTTTCTTTAAGATATAACCACATCAGGAATTGTTTCTTTAAGGTATAACCACATCAGGAATTGTTTCTTTAAGATATAATCACATCAGGAATTGTTTCTTTAAAGTATAATCATATCAGGAATTGTTTCTTTCAGGTATAATCATATCAGGAATTGTTTCTTTAAGTAATAATCACATCAGGAATTGTTTCTTCAAGATATAATCACATCAGAAATTGTTTCTTTAAGATATAAAGATATCAGGAATTGTTTCTTTAAGGTATAATCACATCAGCAATTGTTTCTTTAAGGTATAATCACATCAGGAATTGTTTCTTTAAGGTATAACCACATCAGGAATTGTTTCTTTAAGGTATAACCACATCAGGAATTGTTTCTTTAAGATATAATCACATCAGGAATTGTTTCTTTAAGGTATAACCACATCAGGAATTGTTTCTTTAAGATATAATCACATCAGGAATTGTTTCTTTAAGGTATAGTCATATCAGGAATTGTTTCTTTAAGGTATAACCACATCAGGAATTGTTTTTTTAAGGTATAATTACATCAGGAATTGTTTCTTTAAGATATAATCACATCAGGAATTGTTTCTTTAAGGTATAATCATATCAGGAATTGTTTCTTTAAGATATAATCACATCAGGAATTGTTTCTTTAAGGTATAATCATATCAGGAATTGTTTCTTTAAGATATAATCACATCAGGAATTGTTTCTTTAAGGTATAATCATATCAGGAATTGTTTCTTTAAGGTATAATCATATCAGGAATTGTTTCTTTAAGGTATAACCACATCAGGAATTGTTTCTTTAAGGTATAATTACATCAGGAATTGTTTCTTTAAGATATAATCACATCAGGAATTGTTTCTTTAAGGTATAATCATATCAGGAATTGTTTCTTTAAGGTATAATCACATCAGGAATTGTTTCTTTAAGATATAATCACATCAGAAATTGTTTTTTTAAGATATAAACATTATCAGGAATTGTTTCTTTAAGGTATAATCACATCAGGAATTGTTTCTTTAAGGTATAATCACATCAGGAATTGTTTCTTTAAGGTATAATCACATCAGGAATTGTTTCTTTAAGGTATAACCATATCAGGAATTGTTTCTTTAAGATATAATCACATCAGGAATTATTTCTTTAAGGTATAATCATATCAGGAATTGTTTCTTTAAGGTATAACCACATCAGGAATTGTTTCTTTAAGGTATAGTCATATCAGGAATTGTTTCTTTAAGGTATAACCACATCAGAAATTGTTTCTTTAAGGTATAATTACATCAGGAATTGTTTCTTTAAGATATAATCACATCAGGAATTGTTTCTTTAAGGTATAATCATATCAGGAATTGTTTCTTTAAGGTATAACCACATCAGGAATTGTTTCTTTAAGGTATAACCACATCAGGAACTGTTTCTTTAAGATATAATCACATCAGGAATTGTTTCTTTAAGGTATAACCACATCAGGAATTGTTTCTTTAAGATATAATCACATCAGGAATTGTTTCTTTAAGGTATAATCATATCAGGAATTGTTTCTTTAAGATTTCATCACATCAGGAATTGTTTTTTTAAGGTATAGTCATATCAGGAATTGTTTCTTTAAGGTATAACCACATCAGGAATTGTTTCTTTAAGGTATAACCACATCAGGAATTGTTTCTTTAAGGTATAATTACATCAGGAATTGTTTCTTTAAGATATAATCACATCAGGAATTGTTTCTTTAAGGTATAATCATATCAGGAATTGTTTTTTTAAGGTATAACCACATCAGGAATTGTTTTTTTAAGGTATAACCACATCAGAAACTGTTTCTTTAAGATATAATCACATCAGGAATTGTTTCTTTAAGATATAATCACATCAGGAATTGTTACTTTAAGGTATAATCATATCAGGAATTGTTTCTTTAAGGTATAACAACATCAGGAATTGTTTCTTTAAGGTATAATCACATCAGGAACTGTTTCTTTAAGATATACTCACATCAGGAATTGTTTCTTTAAGGTATAACCACATCAGGAATTGTTTCTTTAAGATATAATCACATCAGGAATTGTTTCTTTAAGATATAACCACATCAGGAATTGTTTTTTTTGAGGTATAATCATATCAGGAATTGTTTCTTTAGTGTTTTGTCTAGGATAACAGATCTTTTTAAGAGAAAAAAACATTTTACACGATCGAAGTTACACTTGCACGTGCATTAAAATGGTAAAAATAAACTATACTAATCACTAATCTGTTTTAATTACACTGTGCGTTTTATGTTTGGTTTATGCAAGTTACAGAATCGCTAAATACACTGATTCACGATCGCTGACAGTCTGACACTGTGCGGTGTTATTAATTTAAGCAGTGAGTTTATATTGATTCATAATAAATACCTTATCATTCTACTCTGTAACTAAAAGTAAAATTATGTTTATGTTGTGTCACAACAAATATAACATTCTACTCAATATAATAACAGTGTAAACTCCCACCGAATTCAGACTGCTTCATAACAGCTACACCGTCCGTATAGTTAGCAATAAAAGTAAAACAGTGTCACAGTTCACAATGATTTACCAAAAGCTTACCATTCAACTTTATATATGTGTGTAAACTCAGAGTTCTTGTTGGTTCATAACAAATATACCGTTCTATACTCGTAAGGCCCCCCGCTAATGCAGCGGTATGTTTTCGGATTTACAACGCTAAAATCAGGGGTTCGATTCCCCTCGGTGGGCTCAGCAGATAGCCCGATGTGGTTTTGCAACGAGAAAAACACGCACAAACACACATACTCGTAGGTTAACAATACTAAAACCGAGTTCACGTTGATTCGTAACAAATATACCGTTCTATACTCCTCAGTTAACAATGGTAAAACCGAGTTCACGTTGATTCATAACAAATATACCGTTCTATACTCCCTCAGTTAGCAATGGTAAAACCGAGTTCACGTTGATTCATAACAAATATACCGTTCTATACTCCTCAGTTAACAATACTAAAACCGAGTTCACGTTGATTCGTAACAAATATACCGTTCTATACTCCTCAGTTAACAATGGTAAAACCGAGTTCACGTTGATTCATAACAAATATACCGTTCTATACTCCTCAGTTAACAATACTAAAACCGAGTTCACGTTGATTCGTAACAAATATACCGTTCTATACCCTCAGTTAACAATACTAAAACCGAGTTCACGTTGATTCGTAACAAATATAACGTTCTATACTCCTCAGTTAACGATGGTAAAACCGAGTTCACGTTGATTCATAACAAATATACCGTTCTATACTCCTCAGTTAACAATACTAAAACCGAGTTCACGTTGATTCGTAACAAATATACCGTTCTATACTCCTCAGTTAACAATACTAAAACCGAGTTCACGTTGATTCGTAACAAATATACCGTTCTATACTCCTCAGTTAACAATACTAAAACCGAGTTCACGTTGATTCGTAACAAATATACCGTTCTATACTCCTCAGTTAACAATACTAAAACCGAGTTCACGTTGATTCGTAACAAATATACCGTTCTATACTCCTCAGTTAACAATGGTAAAACCGAGTTCACGTTGATTCATAACAAATATACCGTTCTATACTCCTCAGTTAGCAATGGTAAAACCGAGTTCACGTTGATTCATAACAAATATACCGTTCTATACTCCTCAGTTAACAATACTAAAACCGAGTTCACGTGATTCGTAACAAATATAACGTTCTATACTCCTCAGTTAACGATGGTAAAACCGAGTTCACGTTGATTCATAACAAATATACCGTTCTATACTCCTCAGTTAGCAATGGTAAAACCGAGTTCACGTTGATTCATAACAAATATACCGTTCTATACTCCTCAGTTAACGATGGTAAAACAGAGTTCTTGTTGATTCATAACAAATATACCGTTCTATACTCGTAAGGCCCCCCGCGAGTGCAACGGTATGTCTTCCGATTTACAACGCTAAAATCAGGGGTTCGATTCCTCTCGGTGGGCTCAGCAGATAGCCCGATGTGGTTTTGCTACAAAAAAAACACACATACCCGTAGGTTAACAATGCTGAAACAGAGTTCACGTTGATTCATAACAAACATACCGTTCCAAACGTTTGATAAAGACGGATTGGAATCCGGAAGTAATTGTATACGTTATCAAAACTTCCAAACTAATTACAGTTAAACTTCACTAAACCACTGGTTGTTAAAAAACTCGATATTAAGTAAAATTTTTGACTCTCAACTGAATAGCCTCTTATTTTCTCAATCGCTAGATATTTCCATGCGAATAGAGCTATTAATACTGTTGTCATTTGAAACAAACAAATGACTCTGTTACCTTAGTTACTATGTTCCAAGCTGACATCATTCATTTTGTTTAACAATAGAACATGATGCTGATGCCTCAGCAGCATTTTACCCCCTGTTTTGTTGAACTGGTTATACGTTTCGGTATTTCTTTCATGTATCAACAAAAGAAACAACATTCATTGTTTCACGTAGCATTTAACGGCGTGAAACTCTGCCAGATGCCTGTCTGCCTCAGTTTCATTTGTTTCGTGTTAATTTAGGATTCTGTATATTGCTCAGCACCGTGTTAACTCACCCGTGTGTTTATAAGATAAGCAACACTCGATGTTAATTACTAGGGTAATAAAAAGATTACTGTTCTGAAACAAACAAACAAAAACGGTATTGATATTCTAATCTTAGGACCATAATAATTGTAACGCTGGGTAAAGGTTGAGTAGCATACGTCGTAACGTCTTACGTAAAAACTGTAATACTAGTAAAAGATAAATTTATATACTCTGTAATAATTTCGATAAAAAAGGCTGGAAAGCTGGTTAAAGATAGGTTAGCAAACGTCGTAAAGAAAAGAACAAACAAGAATATACGTTATTATTATATAATTGTTTAGGTATTCTTAATTAATTAGCTATTATAAACTGGGCCAACCCTTCCAACTAGTTGCTGCTATCTGGACCAACTTCCAACTTGGACCAATCTTTGCTTCTAGTTTACGTCATCTACACAAACTACTCACATGTGGATTAACCTTTATCACTAATAATTAACATATTAGCCAACCTTATCCACTGGCTGTTATCACCTTTAACAACCATTCGTACTAGCTAATACTATAATTAACTGACTTACAATTATCATCTTGAACAACCATTGTTATTAGTTATTACCATCTTTATCAACCATTCTTACTAGTTGTTACCGTCTTTAAGTACCTTTGTTATTAGTTATTACCATCTTTATCAACCATTCTTACCAGTTGTTACCATCTTTAACAACCATTCTTACTAGTTGTTACCATCTTTAAGTACCATTGTTATTAGTTATTACCATCTTTAACTATCATTCGTACTAGCTATTACTATAATTAAGTACCATTGTTATTAGCTATTACCATTTTTAACAACCATTGTTATTAGCTATTACCATCTTTAACAACCATTCTTACTAGTTGTTACCATCTTTAACAACCATTCTTACTAGTTGTTACCGTCTTTAAGTACCATTGTTATGAGTTATTACCATCTTTATCAACCATTCTTACTAGTTGTTACCATCTTTAAGTACCATTGTTATTAGTTATTACCATCTTTATCAACCATTCTTACTAGTTGTTACCGTCTTTAAGTACCATTGTTATGAGTTATTACCATCTTTATCAACCATTCTTACTAGTTGTTACCATCTTTAAGTACCATTGTTATTAGTTATTACCATCTTTATCAACCATTCTTACTAGTTGTTACCATCTTTAAGAACCATTTTTATTAGCTATTACCATCTTTAACTTATTACCGTATTTAACAACCATTCTTACTTACTATTACTGTCTTTAACTACCACTCTTACTAGCCATTACCATCTTCAACAACCATTTATACTAATTGTTAACTATTACGATCTTCGCTACATCTGGACCAACTTTTCATCCTGTGAAACTTCCTACCTGTAAACAACCAAGAAATGTAACATGTTATGAACAACATTAAGTAGGCTCTCACCTGTCATATACGATACATGCAGGGTTCTACCCCGTCTGGTGGGTTACCAGCTGTTTGGTGGATCATACCGTTTCTGGTATTAACGATGTTGAAGATTCTGTGATGTCTGACACTGTAAACATAACCTTAAGAATCTCGAACCTCTGGTACTGTTTAACCCCCTTGACGGGACCTGGTAAACTGATGGTTATGTACAGCTCACACCCTCTACTGAAACATTTGAATACAATAACTAAATACTTGGTAGGATATTTGTATAGGCTGGAAACAGAATTAATATTATCGTAAACTGTATGTTGGTTTGATATCGAAATAATGTTATTCCAGTCTGTTCATAGGTTTGAAACTGAATCACTGTTAGTGTAATGTGTATATAGTTTTGGAACATAATTAATATTTTTGTAAATTGACGCTGATTTGTTAATATCTATAACAAATGTCTCTCTTCTCTGTGAGCTTCTGTCAAAACTTGTTAATATCTATAACAAATGTCTCTCTTCTCTGTGAGCTTCTGTCCAAACTTGTTAATATCTATAACAAATGTCTCTCTTCTCTGTGAGCTTCTGTCCAAACTTGTTAATATCTATAACAAATGTCTCTCTTCTCTGTGAGCTTCTGTCCAAACTTGTTAATATCTATAACAAATGTTTCTCTTCTCTGTGAGCTTCTGTCCAAACTTGTTAATATCTACAACAAATGTTTCTCTTCTCTGTGAGCTTCTGTACAAACATGTTAATATCTATAACAAATGTCTCTCTTCTCTGTGAGCTTCTGTCCAAACTTGTTAATATCTATAACAAATGTCTCTCTTCTCCGTGAGCTTCTGTCCAAACTTGTTAATACCTATAACAAATGTCTCTCTTCTCTGTGATCTTCTGTCCAGACTTGTTAATATCTATAACAAATGTTTCTCTTCTCTGTGAGCTTCTGTCCAAACTTGTTAATATCTATTACAAATGTCTCTCTTCTCTGTGAGCTTCTGTCCAGACTTGTTAATACCTATAACAAATGTCTCTCTTCTCTGTGAGCTTCTGTCCAAACTTGTTAATATCTATAACAAATGTCTCTCTTCTCCGTGAGCTTCTGTCCAAACTTGTTAATATCTATAACAAATGTCTCTCTTCTCTGTGAGCTTCTGTCCAGACTTGTTAATACCTATAACAAATGTCTCTCTTCTCTGTGAGCTTCTGTCCAAACTTGTTAATATCTATTACAAATGTCTCTCTTCTCTGTGAGCTTCTGTCCAAACTTGTTAATATCTATAACAAATGTCTCTCTTCTCTGTGAGCTTCTGTCCAAACTTGTTAATATCTATAACAAATGTCTCTCTTCTCTGTGAGCTTCTGTCCAAACTTGTTAATATCTATAACAAATGTTTCTCTTCTCTGTGATCTTCTGTCCAAACTTGTCAATATCTATAACATATGTCTCTCTTCTCTGTGAGCTTCTGTCCAGACTTGTTAATATCTATAACAAATGTCTCTCTTCTCAGTGAGCTTCTGTCCAGACTTGTTAATATCTATAACAAATGTCTCTCTTCTCCGTGAGCTTCTGTCCAAACTTGTTAATATCTATAACAAATGTCTCTCTTCTCTGTTATCTTCTGTCCAAACTTGTTAATATCTATAACAAATGTCTCTCTTCTCTGTGAGCTTCTGTCCAAACTTGTTAATACCTATAACAAATGTCTCTCTTCTCTGTGATCTTCTGTCCAAACTTGTTAATATCTATTACAAATGTCTCTCTTCTCTGTGATCTTCTGTCCAAATTTGTTAATATCTATAACAAATGTCTCTCTTCTCCGTGAGCTTCTGTCCAAACTTGTTAATATCTATAACAAATGTCTCTCTTCTCTGTGATCTTCTGTCCAAACTTGTTAATATCTATAACAAATGTCTCTCTTCTCTGTGAGCTTCTGTCCAAACTTGTTAATATCTATAACAAATGTCTCTCTTCTCTGTGATCTTCTGTCCAAACTTGTTAATATCTATAACAAATGTCTCTCTTCTCTGTGAGCTTCTGTCCAGACTTGTTAATATCTATAACAAATGTCTCTCTTCTCTGTGAGCTTCTGTCCAAACTTCTTATAATAATTATAAAGCTTTGAAGTTTTATCAAAGCTGTGTTTTGAAAGAAAGTTAATTAGAACTTGTCTTTTGTTTAGGAAGCAGTTACTTATGAGACATATCTTCCATGTTTCCCTCATGTTAGGTTTACTTCCTTACCTACCATGTTTTAGGCTTATTTCCATTATTTCAATATGCTAAGGTTTGTACCATACCTCCCTCGTGCTAGGTTTAGTTCCATATCGACCATATGTTAAATTTAGTTTCATACCTTTCATATGCTAGGTTTGTAACAACCTTTGTGTTGCAAACTGTTAAATATGAAACTAGTTTATTCGGTGAGTTTAAATAATATGACAAAGTCACTTTGGAACAAGGGTTTAGTTTAATAATTTATCTTAGGAATGGAAACCAACCATTTTATTATTATTTGAAGAATTATAATTAAAAGTGAGTCAGTACCTGAAATAATAACTTCAGTTTATAGCTTCTCAAAGTAGATGAGATTTTATCACATTGTTTTCAATTAGCCAATGAAATGTCTAGAAGAAGTTAAGGTTTTTTTTTGTCACGTTGATTTGAATTAGCCAATAAAGTGTTTAGTTGAAGTTAAGGTTTTTGGCACATTGATCTGAATTAGCCAGTAAAATGTCTAGTTGAAGTTAAGGTTTTGTTACATTGATTTGAATTAGCCAGTAAAATGTCTAGTTGAAGTTAAGGTTTTGTTACATTGATTTGAATTAGCCAATAAAATGTTTAATTAAAGTTAATATTTTGTCAAATTGATTCACATCTCTGGTGGCATCGTGTTGAGTTCAATCAGGTGGCAACATGTTTTTTTCTTGTTGTTATTGTTGAAAATAAGATTTTTGGTCATATTGAGTTAAAATGCTGGTATATATTTCTTATTAAAAGTATAGTTTCATTAGTTAAGCTTTCATAAAAAAAACTAATTAGATTTTTTTGAGTTTTTGAAGTTTGTACCATACTTAATGATTAAAGGTTTAGGTTTCTTTTTGAGCTGATTTTATGACATACGTATTTCAGTTTAGCACGCCACCTAGAATTTATTTTACAGACTTATAAGTTACTATTGTTATCTGTGATTCACATACTTAGTTGATCATTGGTCAAAAATGATAAATTACCGGTTAATTTGTAGACATTGTTAGTCTAAAGAAATAACTCACCTGAAAAAATGTCTTCTCTCGGGTGTATAAGATATGACATTTCTCATGGTAATGTAATCGTACAAGTGATATACCTTAATTCTGGATGGATATATTGTACTCAAATGGTTCATGGTTCGAGTTTATCGCATACATCCCATTGTGGCCCGGCATGGCGAGGTGGGTAAAGGCGTTCGACTCGTAATCTGAGAGTCGCAGGTTCGAATCCCCGTCGCTCCAACCATGCGTGAGGGCGTTATAATGTGACGGGCAATCCTACTATTGGTTGGTAAAGGTGTAGCCCAAGAGTTGGCGGTGGGTGGTAATGACTAGCTGCCTTCCCTCTAGTCTTACACTGCTAAATTAGGGACTACTAGCGCAGATAGCTCTTGAGTAGCTTTGCGCGAAATTCAAAACAAAATAAACCAACATCCCATTGTTCCGATTACAACGAACTTGTATTCTATCGTTCTTTATTATCATACTTATTTCTGTTCGATTTTGTTCATTCTGTAGACAGCAGAAAAAAAACAAAACGACTTACAATTTCGTCTACGAAAGGCATTTCTTTCTCTCAATACCTCCCTTTATCTTTGTCTAGTAAAATGACGCCACTGAAAAAGCAGATATTATTGCTATAGGAAAATAATCCTTCTCCTCTAACAGGAATTGCTCAGTAAAACCTAGAAAATAACGCTATGGTCGCTTTTCTTATCACTCAGTTTGTCATTAAGAAGTCGCCGTGTGATATGAGAGATTTATTCACGGGATTGCAGCCCGTCTTCCCGCATCAAGAGCTGAGTCCTAGCTCTGTCGAATCTCGGGGGATTTGACGCTCGCAGGCCGAAGGTATTACCAGATTAATGCAGAAGTAATTGAAATCATCATAATTGATCCCTTCTGTCAACGTGATGAAACTCCCCAGAGCGAATCACTTCAGAACTGAGCAAACACTCGACTTTACCTGACGTCGCCTATTCAGTTCGAGAGCCTGACCTGTTTCCATCCGCATCTTTGTAAGATGTGACACTAACCATTAGTGTCGGGAAGACAGCGGATCCGCCCGATGTCGCAGAGAATATTAATGAAACATTTCGGACTCAAATTTTCGTCTTTACCCTGACAGAGAGTTTTGTTTCTTTTATCAATTTGTTTTGTTTTTACAAGATATATACTCCCTGAACCTAGAGATTGTACTGGTGAACACATACCCTGAAACTAAGAAATAGAAACATAAAAATATAACAATAAGTTAATAGTACCAAAGAATACAACACAAGAATATAACAATAAGTTAATAAAACCAAACACTACAACATAAGAATATAACAATAAGTTAATAATACCAAACAATACAACATAAGAATATAACAATAAAATAATAATACCAAACAGTACAACATAAGAATATAACAATAAGTTAACAGTACCAAACAGTACAACATAAGAATATAACAAGAAGTTAATAATACCAAACAGTACAACATATAAATATAACAATAAGTTAATAATATCAAACAATACAACATAAGAATATAACAATAAGATAATAATACCAAACAGTACAACATAAGAATATAACAATAAGTTAATAGTACCAAACACTACAACATAAAAATATAACAATAAGTTAATAGTACCAAACAGTACAACATAAAAATATAACAATAAGTTAATAATACCAAACAGTACAACATAAGAATATAACAATACGTTAATAGTACCAAACACTACAACATAAAAACATAACAATAAGTTAATAGTACCAAACAGTACAACATAAAAACATAACATTAAGTTAATAGTACCAAACACTACAACATAAGAATATAACAATAAGTTAATAATACCAAACAGTACAACATAGGAATGTAACAATAAGTTAATAGTACCAAACACTACAACATAAGAATATAACAATAATTTAATAGTACCAAACAGTACAACATAAGAATATAACAATAAGTTAATAGTACCAAACAGTACAACAAAAGAATATAACAATCAGTTAATAATACCAAACAATACAACATAAGAATATAACAATAAGTAAATAGTAACAAACAATACAACATAAGAATATAACAATAAGTTTATAATACCAAACAGTAAACATAGGAATATAACAATAAGTTAATAGTACCAAACTATACAACATAAGAATATAACAATCAGTAAATAGTAACAAACAATACAATATAAGAATATAACAATAAGTTTATAATTCCAAACAGTACAACATAGGAATATAACAATAAGTTAACAGTACCAAACAATACAACATAAGAATATAACAATAAGTTAATAGTACCAAACAGTAAAACCTAAGAATATAACAATAAGTTAATAGTACCAAACAATACAACATAAGAATATAATAATAAGTTTATAATACCAAACAGTACAACATAGGAATATAACAATAAGTTAATAGTACCAAACAGTACAACATAAGAATATAACAAGAAGTTAATAATACCAAACAGTACAACATAAGAATATAACAATAAGTTAATAGTACCAAACAGTACAACATAAGAATATAACAAGAAGTTAATAATACCAAACAGTACAACATAAGAATATAACAATAAGTGAATGGTACCAAACAATACAACATGAGAATATAACAATAAGTTAATAGTACCAAACAGTACAACATAGGAATATAACAATAAGTTAATAGTACCAAACAATACAACATAAAAATATAACAATAAGTTAACAGTACCAAACAATACAACATAAGAATATAACAATAAGTTAATAATACCAAACAATACAACCTAATAATATAACAATAAATTAACAGTACCAAACAATAAAACATAAGGATATAACAATAAGTTAATAGTACCAGACAGTACAACATAAGAATAAAACAATAAGTTAATAGCACCAAACAATACAACATAAGAATATAACAATAACTTAATAATACCAAACAATACAACATAAGAATATAACAATAAGTTAACAGTACCAAACAATACAACATAAGAATATAACAATAAGTTAATAGTACCAAACAGTACAACATAAGGATATAACAATAAGTTAATAATACCAAACAGTACTACATAAGAATATAACAATAAGTTAATAGTACCAAACAGTACAACATAAAAACATAACATTAAGTTAATAGTACCAAACACTACAACATAAGAATATAACAATAAGTTAATAATACCAAACAGTACAACATAGGAATATAACAATAAATTAATAGTACCAAACACTACAACATAAGAATATAACAATAATTTAATAGTACCAAACAGTACAACATAAGAATATAACAATAAGTTAATAGTACCAAACAGTACAACAAAAGAATATAACAATCAGTTAATAATACCAAACAATACAACATAAGAATATAACAATAAGTAAATAGTAACAAACAATACAACATAAGAATATAACAATAAGTTTATAATACCAAACAGTAAACATAGGAATATAACAATAAGTTAATAGTACCAAACAATACAACATAAGAATATAACAATCAGTAAATAGTAACAAACAATACAATATAAGAATATAACAATAAGTTTATAATTCCAAACAGTACAACATAGGAATATAACAATAAGTTAACAGTACCAAACAATACAACATAAGAATATAACAATAAGTTAATAGTACCAAACAGTAAAACCTAAGAATATAACAATAAGTTAATAGTACCAAACAATACAACATAAGAATATAATAATAAGTTTATAATACCAAACAGTACAACATAGGAATATAACAATAAGTTAATAGTACCAAACAGTACAACATAAGAATATAACAAGAAGTTAATAATACCAAACAGTACAACATAAGAATATAACAATAAGGTAATAGTACCAAACAGTACAACATAACAATATAACAATAAGTTAATAGTACCAAACAATACAACATAAAAATATAACAATAAGTTAACAGTACCAAACAATACAACATAAGAATATAACAATAAGTTAATAATACCAAACAATACAACCTAATAATATAACAATAAATTAACAGTACCAAACAATAAAACATAAGGATATAACAATAAGTTAATAGTACCAGACAGTACAACATAAGAATAAAACAATAAGTTAATAGCACCAAACAATACAACATAAGAATATAACAATAACTTAATAATACCAAACAATACAACATAAGAATATAACAATAAGTTAACAGCACCAAACAATACAACATAAGAATATAACAATAAGTTAATAGTACCAAACAGTACAACATAAGGATATAACAATAAGTTAATAGTACCAAACAATACAACATAAGAATATAATAATAAGTTTATAATACCAAACAGTACAACATAGGAATATAACAATAAGTTAATAGTACCAAACAGTACAACATAAGAATATAACAAGAAGTTAATAATACCAAACAGTACAACATAAGAATATAACAATAAGTTAATAGTACCAAACAGTACAACATAAGAATAAAACAATAAGTAAATAGTAACAAACAATACAATATAAGAATATAACAATAAGTTTATAATTCCAAACAGTACAACATAGGAATATAACAATAAGTTAACAGTACCAAACAATACAACATAAGAATATAACAATAAGTTAATAGTACCAAACAGTAAAACCTAAGAATATAACAATAACTTAATAGTACCAAACAATACAACATAAGAATATAATAATAAGTTTATAATACCAAACAGTACAACATAGGAATATAACAATAAGTTAATAGTACCAAACAGTACAACATAAGAATATAACAAGAAGTTAATAATACCAAACAGTACAACATAAGAATATAACAATAAGTTAATAGTACCAAACAGTACAACATAACAATATAACAAGAAGTTAATAATACCAAACAGTACAACATAAGAATATAACAATAAGTGAATGGTACCAAATAATACAACATGAGAATATAACAATAAGTTAATAGTACCAAACAGTACAACATAGGAATATAACAATAAGTTAATAGTACCAAACAATACAACCTAAAAATATAACAATAAGTTAACAGTACCAAACAATAAAACATAAGGATATAACAATAACTTAATAGTACCAGACAGTACAACATAAGAATAAAACAATAAGTTAATAGCACCAAACAATACAACATAAGAATATAACAATAACTTAATAATACCAAACAATACAACATAAGAATATAACAATAAGTTAACAGTACCAAACAATACAACATAAGAATATAACAATAAGTTTATAATACCAAACAGTACAACATAGGAATATAACAATAAGTTAATAGTACCAAACAGTACAACATAAGAATATAACAAGAAGTTAATAATACCAAACAGTACAACATAAGAATATAACAATAAGTTAATAGTACCAAACAGTACAACATAAGAATAAAACAATAAGTAAATAGTAATAAACAATACAATATAAGAATATAACAATAAGTTTATAATTCCAAACAGTACAACATAGGAATATAACAATAAGTTAACAGTACCAAACAATACAACATAAGAATATAACAATAAGTTAATAGTACCAAACAGTAAAACCTAAGAATATAACAATAAGTTAATAGTACCAAACAATACAACATAAGAATATAATAATAAGTTTATAATACCAAACAGTACAACATAGGAATATAACAATAAGTTAATAGTACCAAACAGTACAACATAAAAATATAACAATAAGTGAATGGTACCAAACAATACAACATGAGAATATAACAATAAGTTAATAGTACCAAACAGTACAACATAGGAATATAACAATAAGTTAATAGTACCAAACAATACAACATAAAATTATAACAATAAGTTAACAGTACCAAACAATACAACATAAGAATATAACAATAAGTTAATAATACCAAACAATACAACCTAATAATATAACAATAAATTAACAGTACCAAACAATAAAACATAAGGATATAACAATAAGTTAATAGTACCAGACAGTACAACATAAGAATAAAACAATAAGTTAATAGCACCAAACAATACAACATAAGAATATAACAATAACTTAATAATACCAAACAATACAACATAAGAATATAACAATAAGTTAACAGTACCAAACAATACAACATAAGAATATAACAATAAGTTAATAGTACCAAACAGTACAACATAAGGATATAACAATAAGTTAATAATACCAAACAGTACTACATAAGAATATAACAATAAGTTAATAATACCGAACAGTACACCATAAGAATATAACAATAAGTTAGTAATACCAAACAGTACAACATAAGAATATAACAATAAGTTCCTTCTTGGATTAAACTTTCTGCTGTATGCCAGGTTATTTATACAGTGTGGTTGTATACGTTTTAAATATAATTTTAATATAGACTCGAGCCACATCAACTTAGGGTTTTAGCTTTATTTAAATATTTAACTAAGGCAAAGGTAAGTACTTCACTCACAACATATCACTGAAAAGGTAAGTACTCACTCACAACATATCACTGAAAAGGTACGTACGTCACTCACAACATATCACTGAAAAGTTAAGTACTCACTCACAACATATCACTGAAAAGGTAAGTTCGTCATTCACAAGATATCACTGAAACGGTAAGTAGTCACTCACAACATATCACTGAAAAGGTAATTAGTCACTCACAACATATCACTGAAAAGGTAAGTACTCACTCACAACATATCACTGAAAAGGTAAGTACTCACTCACAACATATCACTGAAAAGGTAAGTAGTCACTCACAACATATCACCGAAAAGGTAAGTACGTCACTCACGACATATCACTGAAAAGGTAAGTACTCACTCACAACATATCACTGAAAAGGTAAGTAGTCACTCACAACATATCACTGAAAAGGTAAGTAGTCATTCACAACATTTCACTGCACAACAATTTTTTAAATAGTTTTGCTTCCTGAAAAGTTTTTACTGATTGTGACAGGTACCTGGTGGGTATGCAAAAATATAGTTTTGGTTTTGCTTCATCACGTAGGAACTCTGAGAAATAGACAGTTAACTCTTTACCGGCAAAAACGTATTTAATTACGTTTATGTTTAAAATACATTATTAAGTTCAACATAACTAAAAGCGTTTTTCTCCTGATTTTCGTTTGTATTCAATGTCCAGTGTGTCACGTTGCAGTGTCCAACAGTAGTCAGCAAGCATTGACGGATTCCAGTTGTCCTGATATCGTTTTTCCATTGTAACAATGTCTTGGTGAAACTGAATATTTCGATGAAACTGTGCATGATGGGCAAATTTGGATGTGATTTTCGTGATTAGCAGCCAAAAATCTATAAGGAACACCCAACAGTGTTCAAGAAGCAAAAACTTTGTTGTGCAGTGTTTTCAATGAATGCTTTAACGTTAAGAAATCGTTTGGTTTCGGTTAAAACTTAGGCCTATGAAAGAAACACTTTTTTCAATAAACGTTAACATGAATTCTTTGGCAGACATTAATCTGGCGTATTTAAAAGCTTGAAACATCCCAAAAACGAAACCATAAGAAAATGTATTTGAGTTCTAAAGTGAGAAAACACCTGGCGGCCGTAATTTGACACTAGTAACTATAGTAACAATGTTGAAATACCTGAGTCTCATAAATTGGTGTTAATTGTACTGTAATTAAATTTATTTTTGTTTATAAAATGAGCCAGAAATGGAAGTGTTCTCTATAAACAGTTAAAACAAAATATCCTTTCTCTGTCATTAATTAGCATGTTTTATTGAATTGTCTTTGTCTCAATTGTGTTTATATCCCGACTGAAGATTTCCTAGGTTTTATTGTGTCTTCTAGGTTTACACATTGGCAGTTTCTTCTCGAATGGTAAGAGACTGCACCGTATTACACAGTTATCCATCATTTTATTACAATGTACCAGTTTCTAAAAAAACACTTCATTTACTTACAGTGTGATCACCTGAGCCCTTCCAATAAGAAAGAATTACTAACAGCATGGGAAAGAGTCTGTGATACACAGTATTCCATAGAATCTGGAAAGTCATGTTAAACCATTTTCTCTACTGATAGTACATAGAATATTACTTGAGGCATTTAACCCTTACTTAGTTGTTCGAATAATGTGAACTGCTAGAGGTGATGTAATGGTGTGGGAAACGTTCTGTCAAAAGAATTAGGCATAATGTATTGTGTAACTGGACTATTTTTACTGTATTGATACGATGACATTTTTGTACAATATTATATCCTTGATCTGTTACTACTGTATTGAGTAACTGGACTATTTTTACAGTACTGGGTAAATGAATTGTTTCTATAATATTGGATAACTTAACTTTTTACTGTATTAGGTGACTCAACTGTTACTACAATATTGGGTGAGGGAACTGTTTTTACAGTACTGGGTATTGTATCTATAGTACTGGATAACTGAATTGTTTCGAATGTATTTGGTAACTGAACTGTTTCTATTTTATTGGGAACTGAACTATTACTACAGTATCGGGTAACTGATATATTTGTACAGCATTGTGTCACTGGACTGTTTCTACAGTATTGGGTAACTGAATTATTTTTACAATATTGTGTGACTGACCTGTGTTTACAGTATTGGGTAACTGAATTCTTTTTACAGCATTGTGTCACTGCACTGTTTCTACAGTATTGGGTAACTGAATTATTTTTACAATATTGTGTGACTGACCTGTTTCTACAGTATTGGGTAACTGAATTGTTTTTACAATATTGTGTGACTGACCTGTTTCTACAGTATTGGGTAACTGAATTGTTTTTACAATATTGTGTGACTGACCTGTTTCTACAGTATCGGGTAACTGAATTATTTTTACAATATTGTGTGACTGACCTGTTTCTACAGTATTGGGTAACTGAATTATTTTTACAATATTGTGTGACTGACCTGTTTCTACAGTATTGGGTAACTCAATTCTTTTTACAATATTGTGTGACTGACCTGTTTCTACAGTATTGGGTAACTGAATTATTTTTACAATATTGTGTGACTGACCTGTTTCTACAGTATTTGGTAACTCAATTCTTTTTACAATATTGTGTGACTGACCTGTTTCTACAGTATTGGGTAACTGAATTATTTTTACAATATTGTGTGACTGACCTGTTTCTACAGTATTGGGTAACTGAATTCTTTTTACAATATTGTGTGACTGACCTGTTTTTACAGTATTGGGTAACTGAATTATTTTTACAATATTGTGTGACTGACCTGTTTCTACAGTATTGGGTAACTGAATTCTTTTTACAATATTGTGTGACTGACCTGTTTCTACAGTATTGGGTTACTGAATTATTTTTACAATATTGTGTGACTGACCTGTTTCTACAGTATTGGGTAACTGAATTATTTTTACAATATTGTGTGACTGACCTGTTTCTACAGTATTGGGTAACTGAATTATTTTTACAATATTGTGTGACTGACCTGTTTCTACAGTATTGGGTAACTGAATTATTTTTACAATATTGTGTGACTGACCTGTTTCTACAGTATTGGGTAACTGAATTATTTTTACAATATTGTGTGACTGACCTGTTTTACAGTATTGGGTAACTGAATTATTTTTACAATATTGTGTGACTGACCTGTTTCTACAGTATTGGGTAACTGAATTATTTTTACAATATTGTGTGACTGACCTGTTTCTACAGTATTGGGTAACTGAATCGTTTATATAGTATTGGGTTAGTGAACTGTTTATACTGCATTGTGTGATTTAATAAGTGTTAAAATCACTGGTGAAATGTCGAACATCTTGTAAGGGTGCTTCACGAGGTTCACATCAGTGGTACAATCAGTAATCAGCGTGATCTCTATGTATTCTTAGCTCGAAGCCAGTCATTGGTAGTGGCTAGTTTGCTACAATTATGAATCCAAGGTTTTATAGTTCTCGTCCTGTTTCCGTGTATGTGCTATTGAATCAAGCAAAAGTAACCCAATAGTCATCAGAGGGCGCTGCGAGCCATCCGCCATCCGAGCCTATTCTACACATTTTAAAATTAAGTACGGCCGTTGGCTTGTCGCAATTGTGCATATCTTTATGGAATAATTATGAAATAATCATGTTTTATTTCTTGTGTTAAAAATATTATAATAAATTTTGGCACAAACTTGTTAAATATATTTACAAAAAATTTAACTTCCAGCAGTTTATTTCACATTTCCAAATAGCTGTAGTTATATAAATTCATAGAAACAAAAACATGTAAAAGTCAGAATTTTGTACGGTGGCTAATAAGTAACAATAAGAAATGGCACTGCATATTACTGACACGTTAACAGCGAAACACGCTTTAATATTTAAATTAAATAATTTGTCAACAATCTTATTTTATCCCATCGCTTGCAAAAGTTTAAAAATTAAGGTCTGATCTCAATCAAAACTGATTGATACGTCCGCAGGAGAAAATAGTTTCGTATATATACAGACATAACGCACTCGTCTATGATTATGTTTTGACAAGTATTCTGACCATTACAAATGACTCACCGGTAAGACTAAAAGCTTATAACGCTAGAAACTGGGATTCGATACCCGTGGTGAGCGTAGTACAAATAGACCATTATCTAGCTTAGCGCTTCACATAAAACGAACAATCTGACCGAGACTCAAGAGCATTGGACAAAAGTTCCAGTGAGGTCATACGAATATGAACAAATATAGCATCATCGTAATGTTGCTTGTTACCTTTATGTTAAATATTAACTTTCATTTTTATTTTGGGACTGCGCTTTTGTGTATGTCATTCCATTTTTAAATAGTTTAAAAGTAGTGTGCTAAGACTTTTGTGGAGCCTCATTTCCATGTCTTCTAAGAGTTCTACGTTTAACATACCTGCCAATAGACGTTGTTTGATCCTTTTAACAAACCTGCTAATAGATGTGTTCCTTGATCTATGAAAAACAGCAAAAGAGAAGCAGGGCTACCACTTTCAGTGAATATCTTTTAGTCTGTACAGATACATTGATGTTACATACGTGTCAACAATTATTATAATTCAAAAATTCAAGGATCCTATAAACATACCAATAAAGATATTAAAGGTGTAAAGAAACACTGGTGATATACACGTGTTAATAAAGATATTAAAAGTAAAGAAACACTGGTGATATACACGTGTTAATAAAGATATTAAAGGTGTAAAGAAACACTGGTGATATACACGTGTTAATAAAGATATTAAAAGTAAAGAAACACTGGTGATATACACGTGTTAATAAAGATATTAAAGGTGTAAAGAAATACGGGTGATATACACGTGTTAATAAAGATATTAAAGGTAAAGAAACACTGGTGATATACACGTGTTAATAAAGATATTAAAGGTAAAGAAACACCGGTGATAAACACGTGTTAATAAAGATATTAAAGGTAAAGAAACACTGGTGATATACACGTGTTAATAAAGATATTAAAGGTAAAGTAACACTGGTGATATACACGTGCTAATAAACATATTAAAGGTGTAAAGAAACACTGGTGATATACACGTGTTAATAAAAATATTAAAGGTAAAGAAACACCGGTGATAAACACGTGTTAATAAAGATATTAGAGGTAAAGAAACACTGGAGATATACACGTGTTAATAAAGATATTAAAGGTAAAGTAACACTGGTGATATACACGTGCTAATAAACATATTAAAGGTGTAAAGAAACACTGGTGATATACACGTGTTAATAAAAATATTAAAGGTAAAGAAACACCGGTGATAAACACGTGTTAATAAAGATATTAGAGGTAAAGAAACACTGGAGATATACACGTGTTAATAAAGATATTAAAGGTAAAGAAACACTGGTGATACACACTTTTATCAGATATTAAACAGAACTAAATATTTCTGAAGTAGCAAATTATACGTTCGTGTTTTCAACACTATACGAACCCGAGGACATCCTGTTCAAGGAATAAAATCCATTGTTCTGTTTCGTATAGGGTGGGTTAGGTTATATTAGGTAATATAACTATAAAAACTGCGGAGAGGGAGGAAGACAATATAAATAATAAACGCCATCATTAATGCACAATAGAACGAGTTTCTTTTATATTGTTTTGTTTCGTCGTTCTTATGGACGACCTTTCCTGGTACTTGTCACCACTATCTAATGAATACGATGAATGTTCGACCTTATGATCCAGCTGTCTCTAAGCATTTGTTTCCCAATTTGGAGTCTACAGACAAACTGCTGTGTGTACGTGCACATATAAGAACAAGAAAATACAAACAGAACCCGACAAAGAAATATGTGTCATTATTTTCAAATGGAATTTATGTATGTGTGTCTTACGTTCTGCTTATACGTTCATTCAAAGGAAAGGTTTTTCAGAGTTTATCCTCCGTAATAGATATTTTATTAATTTATTAATATTCAGTAAAATTCCTCTCCATGGTGACTTAGAAATAAATAGATCTGCTGTGTTCATCGCTGGAAGTCGAACCCCGAATTTTAGCGTTGTAAATGTGAAGGTTTGTAACACTAAAAATCGAGATTCCATACCCGAGACGGGCAGAGCAAATATAGCTCAAGTGTGTTTTTTTTTTAATTTATATTTCACACTCGTGCCTGACCATATATTTATAAATAAAATAAATGAATACCTCCCCCAGTGATTCAGTGGTAATTCTGTTGACTTACGGTCTTAAAAATGGGGTTTCGATACCGTGATGGGCAAAGTACATATGGTTCAGTTTGTAGCTTTGCGCTTAAAAATTAAAACCCTATCGGTACTCCTAACTGCCATCATTAGCACTGTTTTATGCTGTAAGTGAATATATAAAAGTCAAACCGTTTACTATATAGCTGCTTGCAGTTTTAGCTTCTGTTGTTCAATAACAATAAATACCTCTCATGCGTTGGTCATTTTAGTTTTGTTTATCTATTAGACCTTTTATGTAAATTCAACTGAAGCCTTTTTCTTTGTTTTAAATTGTCTTAAATTTATTACTTTCATCTGCCTCTACCTTTCAGAAGTTGAACTAATTGATATTTTCTTTTTAATAGTGCATACAACGAGAAGCGAAGTCTTGAAGCTTGGCTGAACGTTTAATGAGCGTTGAAATTATTTGTTGACTTCATTCAGCTAATGGACTCGGTTAGCCTATATGGCAGGATTATTTAAGATTTGTAGTTTACTTTCGTCAGAGTTTAGATCACATGTGCGTTGCTAACAGTGGAAACATATATATACGGAATTTATTCACTAAAGCTCGTACTTAGGCACACGAACCAAATTTTTCTCTAAGCTGCTGAGGTTATCGCTTATTATTTCATAACACTCCATCATATCTCCATACCGAAGCTCTAAAGATGTGTCAAATAACAAACTTGACCTATGTCAAAGGTCAATAACTTATTGAAATTTACTACTGTTATATCAACGATGAAAAATGAAAGAAATTAATATTTTGTATTATGTAGGACTTAGTGATGGTATATTATACTGATTTTGTATTATGTAGGACTTAGTGATGGCATATTATACTGATTTTGTATTACGTAGGACTTAGTGATGGTATATTATACTGATTTTGTATTACGTAGGACTTTGTGATGGTATATTATACTGATTTTGTATTATGTAGGACTTAGTGATGGTATATTATACTGATTTTGTATTATGTAGGACTTAGTGACGGTATATTATACTGATTTTGTATTATGTAGGACTTAGTGATGGTATATTATACTGATTTTGTATTATGTAGGACTTAGTGATGGTATATTATACTGATTTTGTATTATGTAGGACTTAGTGATGGTATATTATACTGATTTCTCTTTAAGGACTATTTCGGTGATCCTTGTTTAAGGGTCATTATTTTCGTCTCTATTTTGAAGGTCTTTATTTCGATTCCTCTTAAAAGGTCATGTTATGTTTCTGCTTATTTATCGGTTATATCGGTCCATATTTGAAAATGATATTGTGTCGATCCCTGTTTACATATCTGATACTATCTATTTCATATCAGCGCTCACAAAATCTAACGCATAAAAAATAGTGAATTTTTTTTTTTTACAGTTTAGGTGTGTTCCTTCATAGGTGCATTACTGTCCCATAGTCAAAAATCAAGGGTACCAGTGACCTCAGTGAAATCACCCTAGCGCTTTTATAATTGGTTGTTGCCTTATGAGAGCGCCAGCTGGTGATAAGGTACAAAACAATGTTTCTTCTTTTATATTGTCGAGCTACAGTTCGTAAACAATGTGCAATGTAACTTTCCATCAAAAGGAAGGTTAAACTTTTAATTTTTAAACTTTTAGTAACGTCCTCTGGTTGCAGTTTCATAACTCTAGCTATGTTATTAGAAATAACAGGGAAATTTCATTTAAAGTTTGCATAAGGTGTCGAAAGATAGATATTCACATTTCATTTCCAAATTTTGTGTTTGTTTTTACTCAGAGCAAAGCCACATCGGGCTCTCCAAGTTTTAGTGGCTATTCATTCAAGTGGAACTTATTTTTTCAGATGATCAGTTCTTCATCAGTTTCATTATTTCTTTAAAATTAATTTTTGTTTTTAATTGTTTGTTAATCGATAAACAGAAAGCTGTAAAATTGACTATCCATGCTGTCTGTGCTCACCACTGGTATCGAAACCTAATTTTTTAGAGTTATGATCTTTCAGGCTTACCGTTGAGACTTAATTCTTGCAACAGACATTTGACACATAATCTTCACGTGTAATACGATTTGTTTAGAATCATCATGTGGGAGACTGGGACATACAAAATCTTAAATTTACCTCTTAAGATGAGACACTCTCAATTCTCGAAGGTTCTCAGGCAGAACGAGAACGTTTTCGTAAAATTCAAAGTTTTCCAAAATTCAGTCGAACTCCCAGGTTTTGTTATCTACAACTAATAAAATGTATCGAGTCTTATAAGAGAATAACCCTTCCGTAACTATTGAGAACAATGTAAAGTTCCAACTGACAAAAGGCATTCAGACAATTAGTCGGAACTGACGAATAGTTGCGTGACTAAATGCATTCTTCCTCGTTCAGCCACGTAGTATAATCAAAATAAAAATTAAGATTCTGTTCATCTATCTATCTTGTTTTCTATCTATCTACCTGCTTATGAAATCACATAAAATAGAGCGGGAGATCTTGGTCAGATGTAGAACTGCTAACAACATAGACACAGAATCTCTCCAGAGGCTTGACAAAAAAGCATAATTTTCTTTTTTCTTACCAACCAAATACCAAGATAATATACCACGTATGGAACTGTTTTAAGTTCGTTTTCATAGAGCTTGAATAGAAACGTAGTCTCAACTCTATTACGTCGTACAAATCTGATTTGTCCACAAACCTATTTGCATAAGGTTTGTTTTGTTTGTTTTGGAATTTCGCACAAAGCTACTCGAGGGCTATCTGTGCTAGCCGTCCCTAATTTAGCAGTGTAAGACTAGAGGGAAGGCAGCTAGTCATCACCACCCACCGCCAACTCTTGGGCTACTCTTTTACCAACGAATAGTGGCATTGACCGTCACATTATAACGCCCCCACGGCTGGGAGGGCGAGCATGTTTGGCGCGACCCCGCGGATTACGAGTCGCACGCCTTACGCGCTAGGCCATGCCGGGCCATTAAATAGAAAACAGCATTGCCTGTATTAGTTTTAAGTAGGGCGGGCATCTTTTATAAAAAAAATTCTTTGTTTAGTTTCTCTACGTGTCAAGCTTCTGTGTAGATAGATACCTGTAGTTAAGTACAAAGTACAGTAAAGGGCTATCTGTGTTCTGCCCACCACGGGTATTAAAATCCAGTTTTGTACGTCCGCAGACCCTAAAGCTGAGAAATGTTAAAATGATCAGTTCTTATAAATTTCTTTATGATGTAATAGATAAACCTCTTAGGCTTAATCCAATGCAAGTTTTTTTTCTTTTTTTACTGATGTAAGAGAGAAACACGAATAATTATGTTAAGTAGGGATAAAAGTCATATTAAATTTATTGGGATTACACTAGTGGTGTAGTCTTCCCTAACTTTGAGTTACATATCCGAGGAATGACAGCTACACCTGTCACTGATGATACTTTGTTGGAGTCTTTAGAATCGAATTAAAAAATGTTGATTGCTTGTTGGTTGAACGATAAGCTGCATAATAGCCTTCAGCTCTGTTTAGTAAGTTGAATTAAATGCTGGTTTTAACGTTATAAGTCTGTAAAACTTATCTCTGACCAAATAAGGGACCAATATTGACTGTCATAGCTGGTTGTTAGTTCGAACCAGAAGTGAATCGTTAGGCCATATCCAGTTCTAGGTTACTGATGAGTAGAAAACAGCTGATCTGAAACTGCAAATAAGGCCTATGAGAAAACTAGATAATTAAAAGATTAAAACTGTTAATTTGTGCTTGAAGTAAAATCTTAGAACAAAGTCAAAAAGTAGATTTGAAGCTACGTTCAAAGAAAAATAGAAGGTAAATCAGAGGTGAAACATCAATATGTTATTAATATTCAACAAAAACTTGGTGGACGTGTTTGATTTGAAAAAATAATTAATATATTGTATGTCCCTCGTTTGCTTTAACAACTGTAGACAGTCTTTCAGATATTGTTGTAACATACAAGTGTATTTCGGGATTTTACTCCAAATGTCTCTAATAAACTCCCATTACGGTTTTTTGAGAAGCAACTTTCGATTTCTGAAATTTTTGATCTATCAAATTCCAGATATGCTTAATTTGGTTGAGATTGGGGTTCTATGCGAACCATTGTATCATTTGAATGACTCCAGCAGCTTTCTTCTTAGGTAAGTAATTTTTACTTTTGTTGGATAAGTGCTTGTGGCTATTAACTTCTTGACAGTAGAATCCTTTATCATTAATAAATACACAAGTCACTGGGTATACCATAACGGAACAGTATCTGATGGTGCTTGCGCTGGTCCACCTTCCATCTACTTTGCAAATATCTCCTGTCGCCTCTGCAGAAGAAGATCCCCCAAACCACCACACTGAGGTATGTATATTTCACCTTTCTTCCGCTGGGCGAACAACCAACACTTTGAACCAGATATTTAAAACTTAGACTCATCCGTCCAAACACACCTTTCCAATCATCAGCAGTCCAGTTTTCCTACTTTTTTCAGCCAATTTAATTCTCTTGACAATAAACGAAAATATTTAACATCAGTATAACTGAGTTGAGATGTTCCACCTCTTCCTTTCATATTTACAAACTTACCTATCTCGGTATCATGACATATATTATACTTGACAATGTTTACGGAGCATTTCAAGTATTCAACAATTAGTCAGAGAATGCAACTAGCATCACATAAAACTTTACTCTACTGACAATTATCTAAGGTTTCTTTGGGCTGTGGAATGACAATAATACTTAATATATAGTGTTAAACACTAGCTTTAATTAAGATTTGTTTGTGAAGTGCTATTAAGTTGATTTATTCTACCATATACCGGTACCATATGGTAGTTTTTTTTGCCAGAAATGAAATAGAAACCATATAACCTAAGCATTCTCGAAAGGTGTACCATTGTTTTTCAGGGCAAACTAGCTTCTTTCTACATATTTAAAACACAACATGGTGTACCACGATAGTTATTTCAGACCTTAACCTGTTCAGTGCCGTAGACGAGATAACTCGTCCAAGCCGTTCTCAATAATATCGAATTTCAGCGCTAGATATCAGAACCATACATGCATTTGAACTACTTATATATTATTTCACTTTCGATCCTCCAAAATGGCGTCACGAAAAGGTTACAAAATGAAGAAGCATTAGAGTTGTATTTTGAACTCGGTTCGGAATTGCCGTAGCAGCTGAAATACTTGGTAGTCAACAGGTTAAATTTGATCAGTATGTTCATTCAAACAGAACCGTTATGAAATGCCCATGGTACAAGTATGGAAGAGTATTGATGAACGATAAGTGTTCTCATCCTGGCTCATTCAGTTGTCAGTGAAGTATTACCATAGTGTTGAAACATTCAGATTCTCTAGTGGCCTGGAAGAAGTAGTCCCATATAATGGAAGGAATTATAAAGTATTCTCTTGTCCTAACACTTTTGCACTGTTCTGTAAGTTATGTGCGGGGGCATGTTGGTAGTTAGTGTATGAGTCTATAAGTCTGATGGTCAGTGTTTCGCGTTTCTTTACTTCTGAAACGTTCACTACTCTTTAAAAAAAGTAGTTATAGCGGAGTGATTCAGAGAAGAGTGATCGTGGATGGCGTTAACTGGTTACTTTGTTCCAGTCTATTAGTTGAAAATCAGAGACGTTTAGTCAAGATAAAAATGTAGCTTTGTGCGAATTTCTAAAGCAAACAAACTATAAAAGTTGCATGCGAAATTTTAAAAGAATGAAAAAGAACTTTATAACCATTATGACTTTTTTTTCCCAGTTTCAACTAATGCTTATCGGCAAGAAGCGCCCTCTGTTGCTCTAAAAGATGTCACATAATCTGAATAAAAGGAAAATTGGAATTATTAGCAAAGTAGGCACAAAAGAGCTATAATTTTCTGCTGAACTGGAATATGCATCAATATGCTACATTCAAGTAATGTTTCGTCATTGACAACTAACATTTCTTACTTAGAGATAATTAGTTAATTAAATTATATTAAAAACGACTTCTCTATTGTTAGCATTTTTATGAATGTCAGCAAACCACTTTAAATAAACCACAGCATATAAGTTAAGCCTCTGAATTAGCTGGTTAAATTCCAGTATAATATGTTGTTAAGGCTAAAAAATGGTAGGTGGGCTAAGCCTAAAAAATAATTCAGCTAAACTTCAATCAAAGTTAAGCCTAAATTTACGTAGATTAAACCTAAAATTTCTTGACGTATGTATGACGTAAGTGTCACCAGTGAAAAAGCAACTGAAGTGAAAATCACTAAAAACTATGAATATTCCACATTTGTAAAATACTTTACTGTTGTTGTTTTAACTTTACAAATGTCGACCAGATAAAGTATGATTAGGCCTATGCTTTCAAACTTGGGTCATGAAGTGGAATGCAGGGAAAAAAGTCATAGTAAAAAACATTTACAGAAAAAAGTTACATTTTATTTAAATACCACGAAAGTAATAAAACAAAAAAAATTAAATCAGCTATTTACTTACAATAATGACTTTTACACACTGACAACACAAATTATGTCAAAGTGTAGGAGTAATGTATTGTCAGTTGATAACTGATGTAAAATATTTTTGTAACATTGCGTTAATTATTTAATTATCTGCTCTAGCCGTCCCTAATTTAGCAGTGTAAGACTAGAGGGAAGGAAGCTAGTTATCACCCTATTTTCGAAACTCCCTATTTAGTGTCATAACCATGTAAAGTTACCACCGAGCCACTACAATATGGCAGTTATATAGAGAAGCAGGTTTCATTAAAGGTCTAAGTAATGTTTATTATCATTCAAATTACTTAGAACAGTCTTTAACGTAACGTAAGTGTAGTCCTATAACTAACTCTCCCAGCTCTTTAGTTCAGCCACAGTACGCAAAGACCAAAATTATTCACATGAAACTTCGTCTTTGTGTTTGGGGGTATGAGGCTGTTTTGAGTTTAAGTTTTGACAGATAAAATATTGTCGTGGCTGAAGATGTGATTTGATTTTTATCTTCACGTTAAATGTTTATAACCCAATTCCTTTTATGAAAAAAACAACAACAAAAAAACATTTGTCAGAATTTTAATGTAAATCTGATGGTATCTCTAAGCTCCGAAAGATGGCTCTGTTTGATAAAAGACCTATAAAGTGTATTCAAATATTATTATTTTGTGTTTTGTTTTCGTAAATAAATAATCTTAATGCTACAATATTATCACAGTGTTTCTAAAGCAGGCCCCATTTTGTTATAATATTCCGTTTGTTGACGTGACATTGTTTTTATGTCTTTGTTAGAAACGAGTCAAGTGACAACAAAAGAAGACAACTTAGTAACGACCTTCAGAACAGGTAAAGGTCACAGCAAACAATCCTTGCTACACTGTATGGAGTAACTTAACATTATTTAAGGTCTTAGTTCGACATTGTTATTGTAAATATCAGTTGTTTAGAGCTCTTTGATTTAGAAGTTGAAATAACAAAATTACAGGCGATATAATCAGAGATGTCAATTTCTTTGTGTATGCAGAGGACGAAAACCCGAAACAAACTCTTTGTAGGGAGTTAATTCGTCGTCCGCTTTTCAAATAACGTTCGTTATTACGTTCGTTTCTCAGACTTTGTATTGTTATATTTGTCACCTTCTTTGCTTTGTATTTTCTCAAGCTGATAAACAAACAATAAATCATAAAATCTATTAATTCAAAGCTGAAAAGCATTTCTCAGAATGGGAAAACATTGAATAGATTTTTCACTAAAGGAATGCGTTTATTATACAAAAGCTGGAAAAACGAAAACGGTTCAAACTTTAGCGACCTCTTTCGGTGTAGTGTTAAAATACAAAGGTAGCCATTACTTATATTTAATTACAATTAATTTCTGATCAAAGCAATCAACCTACACAAATTAGAACTAGAAACGAACACAATACTGTTTTTGAAATGAATTTCGCGCAAAGCTAGCCGTCCCAAATTTAGCACTGTAAGACGAGAGGGAAGGCAGCTAGTCATCACCACCCACCGCCAACTCTTGGACTACTTTTTACCTACGAATAGTGGGATTGATCAAAACAATATAACGCCTCACAATTGAAATGTCGTGAATGTTTAGCGCGACGAGGAATCGAACCCGTGACTATAAGATTACGAGTCGAACGCCTTAACCCACCTGGCCGTAGTACAATAATGAATGCGGCATTAGTGAGGTTTCAGATACAATAATATCTCACGAGATTTGCCCTAATTAGATAAGCCCTAGTTCTATAATGTAAGCTAACAATGTAAAACAGTCATGCATGTATTACACAGATTGATCACTACTGTTAGTAAAACTAACATTGTTGTTTGCTACATATTGTAACTGATTTCTCTGCCCCTTTATATATAACACACACCACAGTCTGTACGTAAAATGACGGGTTAATGGACTGGATGGGTGGATGTGTAGTGAGAAAACCACATGTAATGAAACCTTTGAGAATTCTTCACTAGGTGAGAAAACATTTAAATTTTCTTCCATCAGTGAATTTAAGCATATTAATCTATACTGAAATATGAGCTGTATTTCAGACACGTCTGTAGTAATATTAGTTTAGTAATATGTACACAAAGCTGTATTTCAGACACGTCTGTAGTAATATTAGTTTAGTAATATATACACAAAGCTGTATTACAGACACGTCTGTAGTAATATTAGTTCAGTAATATATACACAAAGCTGTATTTCAGACATGTCTGTAGTAATATTAGTTTACTAATATATACACAAAGCTGTATTTCAGACATGTCTGTAGTAATATTAGTTTAGTAATATATGCACAAAGCTGTATTACAGACATGTCTGTAGTAATATTAGTTTACTAATATATACACAAAGCTGTATTTCAGACATGTCTGTAGTAATATTAGTTTAGTAATATGTACACAAAGCTGTATTACAGACATGTCTGTAGTAATATTAGTTTACTAATATATATACAAAGCTGTATTTCAGACATGTCTGTAGTAATATTAGTTTAGTAATATGTACACAAAGCTGTATTACAGACATGTCTGTAGTAATATTAGTTTAGTAATATATACACAAAGCTGTATTACAAACATGTCTGTAGTAATATTAGTTTAGTAATATGTACACAAAGCTGTATTACAGACACGTCTGTAGTAATATTAGTTTAGTAATATATACACAAAGCTGTATTACAGACACGTCTGTAGTAATATTAGTTTAGTAATATATACACAAAGCTGTATTACAGACACGTCTGTAGTAATATTAGTTTAGTAATATATACACAAAGCTGTATTACAGACATGTCTGTAGTAATATTAATTCAGTAATATATACACAAAGCTGTATTACAGACATGTCTGTAGTAATATTAGTTCAGTAATATGTACACAAAGCTGTATTACAGACATGTCTGTAGTAATATTAGTTTAGTAATATATACACAAAGCTGTATCACAGACACGTCTGTAGTAATATTAGTTTAGTAATATATACACAAAGCTGCATTACAGACACGTCTGTAGTAATATTAGTTCAGTAATATGTACAGAAAACTGTATTTCAGACATGTCTGTAGTAATATTAATTTAGTAATATATACACAAAGCTGTATTACAGACACGTCTGTAGTAATATTAGTTCAGTAATATGTACACAAAGCTGTATTACAGACATGTCTGTAGTAATATTAGTTTACTAATATATACACATAGCTGTATTTCAGACATGTCTGTAGTAATATTAGTTTACTAATATATATACAAAGCTGTATTTCAGACATGTCTGTAGTAATATTAGTTTAGTAATATGTACACAAAGCTGTATTACAGACATGTCTGTAGTAATATTAGTTTAGTAATATATACACAAAGCTGTATTACAAACATGTCTGTAGTAATATTAGTTTAGTAATATGTACACAAAGCTGTATTACAAACATGTCTGTAGTAATATTAGTTTAGTAATATGTACACAAAGCTGTATTACAGACACGTCTGTAGTAATATTAGTTTAGTAATATATACACAAAGCTGTATTACAGACACGTCTGTAGTAATATTAGTTTAGTAATATATACACAAAGCTGTATTACAGACATGTCTGTAGTAATATTAGTTTAGTAATATGTACACAAAGCTGTATTACAGACATGTCTGTAGTAATATTAATTCAGTAATATGTACACAAAGCTGTATTACAGACATGTCTGTAGTAATATTAGTTCAATAATATGTACACAAAGCTGTATTACAGACATGTCTGTAGTAATATTAGTTTAGTAATATATACACAAAGCTGTATTACAGACACGTCTGTAGTAATATTAGTTTACTAATATATACACAAAGCTGTATTTCAGACATGTCTGTAGTAATATTAGTTTACTAATATATATACAAAGCTGTATTTCAGACATGTCTGTAGTAATATTAGTTTAGTAATATGTACACAAAGCTGTATTACAGACATGTCTGTAGTAATATTAGTTTAGTAATATATACACAAAGCTGTATTACAAACATGTCTGTAGTAATATTAGTTTAGTAATATGTACACAAAGCTGTATTACAGACACGTCTGTAGTAATATTAGTTTAGTAATATGTACAAAAAGCTGTATTACAGACACGTCTGTAGTAATATTAGTTTAGTAATATATACACAAAGCTGTATTACAGACACGTCTGTAGTAATATTAGTTTAGTAATATATACACAAAGCTGTATTACAGACATGTCTGTAGTAATATTAGTTCAGTAATATGTACACAAAGCTGTATTACAGACATGTCTGTAGTAATATTAGTTTAGTAATATATACACAAAGCTGTATTACAGACACGTCTGTAGTAATATTAGTTTGGTAATATGTACACAAAGCTGCATTACAGACACGTCTGTAGTAATATTAGTTCAGTAATATGTACACAAAGCTGTATTACAAACATGTCTGTAGTAATATTAGTTTAGTAATATGTACACAAAGCTGTATTACAGACACGTCTGTAGTAATATTAGTTTAGTAATATATACACAAAGCTGTATTACAGTCACGTCTGTAGTAATATTAGTTTAGTAATATATACACAAAGCTGTATTACAGACGTGTCTGTAGTAATATTAGTTTAGTAATATATACACAAAGCTGTATTACAGACATGTCTGTAGTAATATTAATTCAGTAATATATACACAAAGCTGTATTACAGACATGTCTGTAGTAATATTAGTTCAGTAATATGTACACAAAGCTGTATTACAGACATGTCTGTAGTAATATTAGTTTAGTAATATATACACAAAGCTGTATTACAGACACGTCTGTAGTAATATTAGTTTAGTAATATATACACAAAGCTGCATTACAGACACGTCTGTAGTAATATTAGTTCAGTAATATGTACAGAAAACTGTATTTCAGACATGTCTGTAGTAATATTAATTCAGTAATATATACACAAAGCTGTATTACAGACACGTCTGTAGTAATATTAGTTCAGTAATATGTACACAAAGCTGTATTACAGACACGTCTGTAGTAATATTAGTTCAGTAATATGTACACAAAGCTGTATTACAGACATGTCTGTAGTAATATTAGTTCAGTAATATGTACAGAATATGTGGCAAAGAAACAGTAATAATTTGTTAACTTATCGATTTATTAAACCATATACTCTGTTTTAAAACAGAAAACGGTGCCTTTAACCCTAAATACGTCAGTCACAAACAAAATCAAAAGTATGGAAAATAACTAGCCCCGGCATAGTCAGTTGGATTAAGACGTTTGACTCGTAATCCGATGGTTGCGGGTTCGAATCCCCGTCGCCCAAAACAAGCTCGCCCTTTCAGCCGTGGGGGCGTTATAATGATACGGTCAATCCCACTATTCGTAGGTAAAAGAGTAGCCCAAGAGTTGGCGGTGGGTAGTGATGACTACCTGCCTTCCCTCTTGTCTTACACTGATAAAGTAGGGACGGCTAGCGAAGATAGCCCTCGTGTAGCTTTGCGCGAAATTCAAAACTAACCAACAACAAAACAACATTCTGAGTGACTTTGCTCCAGATACCAGCGCGACAAAAACAGAATGTAACACCTACAAACATTTGAATTTAGATAAGAAACAGAAAAAAAACAAACAGATGTATAATCCAGGGGTTATGAAACATATAGCAACACCAACATCACTGACATTAACCGATATCGTAATCCAGTTGTCGCATGTACAATTAAAAATTAATGTAGCATCAGTTCAGTTGAGATGCCAGGTAACAATCCTAGCGTTGCGCAGACAAGCAACTGACCCAGATGTGGAGGCTGATATTTCACAGGAGGTAAAAGAAGTTCCTTTACTGATGTGACCAGTGATCTTCTGGTACCACAGTGCAGACTTTCCATGGTTGTTGCTTTTGGCTTACGAGCACAGAGTGGGTCGATATGGTGCCGGTCCGGCATGGCCAAGCGTGTTAAGGCGTGCGACTCGTATTCAGAGGGTCGCGGATTCGCATCCCGGTGATGCCAAACATGCTCGCCCTTTCAGCCGTGGTGGCGTTATAATGTGAATGTGATGGTCAATCCCACTATTCGTTGGTAAAAGAGTAGCCCAAGAGTTGGCGGTGGGTGGTAATGACTAGCTGCTTTCCCTCTAGTCTTACACTGCTAAATTAGGGACGGCTAGCACAGATAGCCCTCGAGTAGCTTTGCGCGAAATTCAAAAACAAAACAAACAAACGATATGGTGCCAGTGAAGTTGTGCCGAATGTGGAAAAGGGGCGTCTCGTGCGAGTTTGTCAGTTTTCTTGTCCAGCTTTACCTCTCAATGGACAGACACCAATGTAGTCACTTTACTTTTACCATCCACCTGGAGTGGATATTTCTCTGAATTTTATAGTGTAATTCCTACGTCAGTTGATTTGTAATGTCAACTTCCAGGTCGTTCTACTGAGAGCTCTTGTTTCCATCCTTGTGGTACTTGTGGAACAGTAGTACCAGTTACCAGAGAGCTCAGTTAAATTCATTATTCAGACGTCAATTGAAGAGAAGGAACATATGGTACCACCAGTACCAGTACGATTAACCACCTTATATGATTTGGTCATATGATAACGAGGATAGTTACTTCTGTAACTATGACTTTATCACCTAGTTATGTATGGTTACTTCTGTAACTATGACTTTATCACCTAGTTATGTATGGTTACTTCTGTAACTATGACTTTATCACCTAGTTATGTATGGTTACTCCTGTAACTTTACCACGTAGTTATGTATGGTTACTTCTGTAACTTTACCACCTAGTTATGTATGGTTACTTCTGTAACTTTACCACCTAGTTATGTATGCCTTCTTCTGTAACTATGACTTTATCACCTAGTTATGTATGGTTACTTCTGTAACTTTACCACCTAGTTATGTATGGTTACTTCTGTAACTATGACTTTACCACCTAGTTATGTATGGCTTCTTCTGTAACTATGACTTTATCACCTAGTTATGTATGGTTACTTCTGTAACTTTACCACCTAGTTATGTATGGTTACATCTGTAACTATGACTTTATCACCTAGTTATGTATAGTTACTTCTGTAACTATGACTTTATCACCTAGTTATGTATGGTTACTTCTGTAACTTTACCACCTAGTTATGTATGGTTACTTCTGTAACTATGACTTTACCACCTAGTTATGTATGGCTTCTTCTGTAACTATGACTTTATCACCTAGTTATGTATGGCTTCTTCTGTAACTATGACTTTATCACCTAGTTATGTATGGCTTCTTCTGTAACTATGACTTTACCACCTAGTTATGTATGCCTTCTTCTGTAACTATGACTTTATCACCTAGTTATGTATGGTTACTTCTGTAACTTTACCACCTAGTTATGTATGGTTACTTCTGTAACTATGACTTTACCACCTAGTTATGTATGGCTTCTTCTGTAACTATGACTTTACCACCTAGTTATGTATGCCTTCTTCTGTAACTATGACTTTATCACCTAGTTATGTATGGTTACTTCTGTAACTTTACCACCTAGTTATGTATGGTTACTTCTGTAACTATGACTTTACCACCTAGTTATGTATGCCTTCTTCTGTAACTATGACTTTACCACCTAGTTATGTATGGCTTCTTCTGTAACTATGACTTTATCACCTAGTTATGTATGGTTACTTCTGTAACTATGACTTTATCACCTAGTTATGTATGGTTACTCCTGTAACTTTACCACGTAGTTATGTATGGTTACTTCTGTAACTTTACCACCTAGTTATGTATGGTTACTTCTGTAACTTTACCACCTAGTTATGTATGCCTTCTTCTGTAACTATGACTTTATCACCTAGTTATGTATGGTTACTTCTGTAACTTTACCACCTAGTTATGTATGGTTACTTCTGTAACTATGACTTTACCACCTAGTTATGTATGGCTTCTTCTGTAACTATGACTTTATCACCTAGTTATGTATGGTTACTTCTGTAACTTTACCACCTAGTTATGTATGGTTACTTCTGTAACTATGACTTTATCACCTAGTTATGTATGGTTACTTCTGTAACTATGACTTTACCACCTAGTTATGTATGGTTACTTCTGTAACTATGACTTTATCACCTAGTTATGTATGGTTACTCCTGTAACTTTACCACGTAGTTATGTATGGTTACTTCTGTAACTTTACCACCTAGTTATGTATGGTTACTTCTGTAACTTTACCACCTAGTTATGTATGCCTTCTTCTGTAACTATGACTTTATCACCTGGTTATGTATGGTTACTTCTGTAACTTTACCACCTAGTTATGTATGGTTACTTCTGTAACTATGACTTTACCACCTAGTTATGTATGGCTTCTTCTGTAACTATGACTTTATCACCTAGTTATGTATGGTTACTTCTGTAACTTTACCACCTAGTTATGTATGGTTACATCTGTAACTATGACTTTATCACCTAGTTATGTATGGTTACTTCTGTAACTATGACTTTACCACCTAGTTATGTATGCCTTCTTCTGTAACTATGACTTTATCACCTAGTTATGTATGGTTACTTCTGTAACTTTACCACCTAGTTATGTATGGTTACTTCTGTAACTATGACTTTACCACCTAGTTATGTATGGCTTCTTCTGTAACTATGACTTTATCACCTAGTTATGTATGGTTACTTCTGTAACTTTACCACCTAGTTATGTATGGTTACATCTGTAACTATGACTTTATCACCTAGTTATGTATGGTTACTTCTGTAACTATGACTTTACCACCTAGTTATGTATGCCTTCTTCTGTAACTATGACTTTACCACCTAGTTATGTATGGCTTCTTCTGTAACTATGACTTTATCACCTAGTTATGTATGGTTACTTCTGTAACTATGACTTTACCACCTAGTTATGTATGGCTTCTTCTGTAACTATGACTTTATCACCTAGTTATGTAATGATGTGTATGGTTACTTCTGTAACTATGACGTCATCACCTAGTTATGTAATAATATGTGTGGCTTCTTCTGTAACTGTGACTTTGTCATCAGGTATATAGCAACGTGAATGACCACTTTTGTAACTATAAGTTTCTAACTTTTGTCGTATATCAGTGTACAGATATATCAATGTAAGCAGTATCATGTGTTTGTAATGTTAGGTTTACTGGCTTAATATTTTCGGTTGCGTAATAAGCGGTATAGTTTCTCGCATCTCATTCTCTGTTATACCTTATTTCCAAATATTTGACTTTTTCTTCCTGGATAACCGGTGTTCGTGTGAGTTGACATGTGAATGTTGACGTGAGTTGACATGTGAATGTTGACGTGAGTTGACATGTGAATGTTGACGTGAGTTGACATGTGAATGTTGACGTTGTAGCAAAGTGTTCATGCACTGTTTCTTCTGACTTGGCTTCTAACGTGTCGGTCATCTGACGGTCCTTTGTTTATCTTCTAACGTGTCGGTCATCTGACGGTCCTTTGTTTATCTTCTAACGTGTCGGTCATCTGACGGTCCTTTGTTTATCTTCTAACGTGTCGGTCATCTGACGGTCCTTTGTTTATCTTCTAACGTGTCGGTCATCTGACGGTCCTTTGTTTATCTTCTAACGTGTCGGTCATCTGACGGTCCTTTGTTTATCTTCTAACGTGTCGGTCATCTGACGGTCCTTTGTTTATCTTCTAACGTGTCGGTCATCTGACGGTCCTTTGTTTATCTTCTAACGTGTCGGTCATCTGACGGTCCTTTGTTTATCTTCTAACGTGTCGGTCATCTGACGGTCCTTTGTTTATCTTCTAACGTGTCGGTCATCTGACGGTCCTTTGTTTATCTTCTAACGTGTCGGTCATCTGACGGTCCTTTGTTTATCTTCTAACGTGTCGGTCATCTGACGGTCCTTTGTTTATCTTCTAACGTGTCGGTCATCTGACGGTCCTTTGTTTATCCAGTAGCTGACGCTTCATCTTGTTCCAGAGTGGAAGTTATTAAACTAGGGGTTAGACATTGACGTTCTCTGTTGAGTACAACATCACTGCTCTAGTTTTGTATATTGGAAGTGAAGGAGTGAGGTCTGAAAGAAACACAGAAAAACTTGTTCCGTCACGGAAGGGCAAATCTAACGCCCACGGCGTTTGAAAGGGTTAATAAGTTGATGTGTGAACATTGTGTAAGTTAATATATGCACACTGTTTAAGTTAATGTGTAAACATTGTTTAAGCTAATGTGTTATATTGTACGATATAATTCAAACCATTTAACTTGGAGTGCTAAGATACCAAATGTTTTATTTCCCTCACCAGTGGTAACATTATCCTGAAAGACAAGACGTTTGACAGGGATTATACTTCTATTTTACAGAGTGAATTTATAGTTTACAAACCAGCTGTTTTTCTGACACTGTCAACATATTCGTCCAACAAAGCATTTATTTAATGGACGTTAAAAAAGGCCCCTTGAACAATCTACTGTATTTTGGAGTTGTGTCAGGCAAAAATGACTCGTCTATCTGAGTGACCATATAAATATGCAATGCCTTAGTAACTGCTAAGACTAACCATTTCGTTAACTCTAATCACAATGTCGTACCACATACATAGCAATATTACTCTAAAGCACAAAAAACGTGCAGTAACAATTGGACGTTGCACTTTGAATAGTCCCGAATTGTCATTATCGAAGACAACAAGATATCTCACGAAAATAGTTCAGGGTAATATAAAATAGGTATGGTCTGTTGCTCCGATAGATGTCACTAGTGCTTGCCCATCGTTCAGACTCATAACTGCTTCTCTGTGTTTGGTTGAATTACTATAGGATAATGGATTTTGGATTCTCTTTTGGTGCATCAGTGAAATTAACAAACTTATTAAAATGAGATAAAATAAAATAAAAAACACAATTTAATATTCAGTGAAATGAAGCCAATTGTTTGGATAAGATTCAGCGATTTGGTTATTTTTTGAATTTCGCACAAAGCTACTCGAGGGCTATCTGCGCTTTCCGTCCCTACTTTAGCAGTGTAAGACTAGAAGGAAGGTAGCTAGTCATCACCAGCACCGCCATCTCTTGGGGTATTCTTTTATTAACGAATAGCGGGATTGACTATGACATTATAACGCCCTCACACACTTGTAAGGGCAATTATTTTTGGTGTGATAGGGATTCGAACACGTAACTTTCAGATTACGAGTTGAACGCCCTAACCACTTGGCCATACGGACCCAAGAGTTAGTGAAATAAAACAAACTGTTTAAATAAGATTCGGTGCAATGAAACATTTGCACTTAAAGAAGATTATAATTGTTAAGAATCATGGCAGGGAATAAACTGTGTTTCACAAACACCACCATGACCTTTATACGTATCTCACTTTGTAATTGTTTGTTTCATGAATTTTGCGCTAAGCTGCTTGAATGCTGTCTGCATGTGCTGTTCCAATTATAAAAGCGATAGACTAAATGCTAAGCAGTTAGCCAACACCCCCCACCACCAGCTTTTGGACTACTCTTTTACCAACGGTAGGTACGACTGACCGTCACGTTAAGACACTCTCATGGCTGAGTTATAGATATCTCACCAATGAAGTGACCAATACACACCATTTTTTGAGTTATAGGTATCTCACCAATGAAGTGACCAATACACACCATTTTTTGAGTTATAGGTATCTCACCAATGAAGTGACCAATACACACCATTTTTTGAGTTGTAGAAATCTCACCAATGAAGTGACCAATACACACCATTTTTTGAGTTGTAGGTATCTCACCAATGAAGTGACCAATACACACCATTTTTTGAGTTGTAGAAATCTCACCAATGAAGTGACCAATACACACCATTTTTTGAGTTATAGGTATCTCACCAATGAAGTGACCAATACACACCATTTTTTGAGTTGTAGGTATCTCACCAATGAAGTGACCAATACACACCATTTTTTGAGTTGTAGAAATCTCACCAATGAAGTGACCAATACACACCATTTTTTGAGTTGTAGAAATCTCACCAATGAAGTGACCAATACACACCATTTTTTGAGTTGTAGGTATCTCACCAATGAAGTGACCAATACACACCATTTTTGGAGTTGTAGAAAGCTCACCAATGAAGTGACCAATACACACCATTTTTGGAGTTGTAGATATCTCACCAATGAAGTGACCAATACACACCATTTTTTGAGTTGTAGGTACCTCACCAATGAAGTGACCAATACACACCATTTTTTGAGTTGTAGAAATCTCACCAATGAAGTGACCAATACACACCATTTTTTGAGTTGTAGATATCTCACCAATGAAGTGACCAATACACACCATTTTTTGAGTTGTAGGTATCTCACCAATGAAGTGACCAATACACACCATTTTTTGAGTTGTAGATATCTCACCAATGAAGTGACCAATACACACCATTTTTTGAGTTGTAGGTATCTCACCAATGAAGTGACCAATACACACCATTTTTTGAGTTGTAGGTACCTCACCAATGAAGTGACCAATACACACCATTTTTTGAGTTGTAGAAATCTCACCAATGAAGTGACCAATACACACCATTTTTTGAGTTGTAGATATCTCACCAATGAAGTGACCAATACACACCATTTTTTGAGTTGTAGGTATCTCACCAATGAAGTGACCAATACACACCAGTTTTTGAGTTGTAGGTATCTCACCATGTAAGTGGCCAATAATTACATAATTGTTTAAGTTAAGATGCGAATACTGTTACCTTATTGTGTGACAAAAACTTATTGAGACAACTCACCGACTAAATGAGTATAATAAGAAAAGACAACAAATGTCTAGATTATATTCTGATATTCAAGAACGGCTTCATGAGTCTCTATATTTATTGTTAGCGAACTAATCCAGAGATACGTTACTATCATTAGATGCTTTGAGTTATCCATGTCTTGCTTAAAATGTTTTCCAAATAATAACTATTGACGATTCTGTAGTGTGTGAAAACGCTGGCTCATGCTAAGTGCAGGTGTATCTTAGATATCTAGAAGTTGTAAAAGATAAAAATCGAACCTTTCTTATCCACTAACTCCTTTCGTTGCATGAAAAATTGAATCACCTCACAATGGTGTTGCCTCATTGGGTATTTGAATTTCTTATATGGCTCGCTGCTGCCATCTATTAATGAAGATTTAAAACAATATTTCCTTCTTTTATTTTTTTACTGTTGTTTCTTCTACACGTAACAACGAGCTTAATATGCTGAAAACTTAGAAAATGTCTGAAATATATATATACAACTTTAAAATAAGTTTCAATTTTAGTACAAATAGTTTTGTGGAGTTTCCTGGCAAATTATTAGTCCGGGCTTTTATTCTGTTTGTAGTATAACGTTTCTCCAGATATGATCATAACAGATAAATATTAGAATAATAATACTTACAAACACCTTTTAAAATTAAACGACAAAAAAATGTAGTTTTGTGGAATTGTATTAATATTTCAAGAATTAAAATATTGTAGAAATGTTTCTCTAAACGACCTTCACCGAAGATCGTGTGTTTCGAACGTAGATTTTAGTTTATATTTTTAACGGCGTCGCTAGTTGTTGTTTATCCACATATTTTTGAACTCGCTATAAGTGCTATTGCTTGTCAGTTGTGAGGCCGCTAAATGGTATTATTGTCCATATTACTGTGGGCTGGCATGGCCAGGTGGTTATGGTGTTCGACTAGCAATCGTGGGTTCGAATCCCGTTATACCAAACATACTGACGCTCCCAGATGTGGGGGCGACATAATAGTACGGTAAAATCCCACTGTTTGTTGGTAAAAGATTAACTTAGGTGTTGGTGGTGGGTGGTGATGACTGGCTGTCTTCCCTTTAGTCCTACACTGTCAAATTAGGGACGGCTAGCGCAGATAGCCCTTATTAGCTTTGCGTGAAATTCAAAACGAACAAACCTTAAACTGCGGCCCACAGTGGCACAGCAGTATGTCTATGGATTCACAACCCTATAAACAGGGTTTCGATACCTGTTGTAGGCTAAGCACAGAGAGCCCACTGTACGACTTTGTGTTGAATTCATGAACAATAATAAACAATAACTGTACTCCATCTCCACTGCTTAAGGGATAAGGTCAAATGATTATAACGATATAATTCAGGGTTTGATACCTGAGATGTTCACGGAGGTGATAACCTATAACACAGCTTTGTGCTGCAAAAAAATAACAAACCGTGGTAAATTTACGTTAGGAAAATTACTTATGGTGTTCAAATTTTATCATACCTTACATATTTCAAATTAACGATTTATTGCAGCGCAGATTGTTTAAATAATTCTTGATGACAAGAAACCCACTTGAAATAAAAATGTATCTCAGAACGGCTGATATGAGTGTTTCGACCTTCCTAGATCATCTTCAAGTCAACAAAGATTTAATGTTGTTCTCTGCTTATTAATAAAAGTGTTGATACCCGTTCCAGCCGTTCTGAGATGCAGATTGTTGAAGGTCACCCCGGTGGTATAGCGAAGACGACATGGACTTACAACACTAAAATACTGAGTTTGATTCCTCAAGATATACGCAGCAGATAGCCCAATCCGTGATGACGAGAAAACCCACTTGCAAAGGAAAATATATATGTAAAAACGGCTAACTGTTCGCTCCTCTAAATAGAGTTTTCTCTATCCACACCAGCCGTTTTTACATATATATAGATAGCTAAATGTTTCTTTGTTCTAAAATAACAAACCGACCAACTAGGTTGTTTAGGTTTGTTGTTTTTAAACATAGAGATCCTTATTTAAGATGTAAAATTAAACACCCAGTTGTACAGGTTTCCCGGAGTACTAAGTCACGTGGTTCACGGACGCCATTTTGTTTTAGGGCTTTTCCTAAACATCCCAACTGAATGTGCGTAAACAGATTCTGTAAACCTAATATACCAACCTCCCCACTTTTTACTTTTGTCAAAATGACTGGTTTTTGGACATGGGGTTACACAAACCAATCAGAAAAAGGGATTAAAATGTACTCATTTTCTTGAGACGTCACAAGAAAGAAAATTTGGAAAGCCAAAATGAAACGTTTTCAACAACAATCATAGGCGTTTTCCATGCTCTGGAACATCGGTGCATTTATTATAGTATGATTTAACAATTGTTCAGTGTAGGTCTTGTATTTACATGTGTTCTTGGAGAATATGAGCAGACTGTTGTTTAGCACTTTTATTAATATGTTTGTTAGCTCACTGTTAAGCACGAAGCTTTACAATGGGTTATGTGTGCTGTATTCACCAAGGGTATCGAAGCTTAGATTTCAGCATTGTAAACCTTCAGATTTTTCTCCTAAGCCATTTCAATGCACGTGGAATTATTTTGTTTCTCTATTAAGTTACTTCTGATCGATAACTTAAGGTCGTCAAGAACCACCTTTAAACAAGATGGTGGATATGTTACAGTAAGGCCAAGCTATTGACTAAACTGTGCATTTTAAATCCTAGGCCTGCTTGTAGCTAGGTGCACGTTCCTTTGCCAGTACAAATCACAGGGTTTGTTTTGATACCAGCTAGTTTCAAACATCAAAGGAAAAGTAATCCACATCTTACCGTTTTCAGACTAATCTTGAATTGTTTTAAAAGCTCTGAATATTGGGAAAGGCAAAGCATGATAGGCTTATACAGCTATTGTTAAGCCTAATTTATAGCATGTGTGCACAAGAGGCTTTTCAGTGGTTTTGTTCTTTTGTTTCAAGTATTTCACCCTCACGTCATGCAGAATCATAACCAAATGTATTTGTAAATTGAGACAGAGCATGTAGTAAATATAAAGATCAAATCGCTTCCATATCAGAATGGGTTATAGGAACTGATGCTGAACTTCTACGGATTATAAAGATGACACACTGTTAATGGATAGGATGCTAGTGTAACCCACGTTAACCGGAGGTCGTCAGTTGATATCCATCATACAACTGGATGGAGTGTTTAAAGATATATCAAAACGATGAGAGCTAGTCTCGAACTCCTAACCATCCGAAAACCTCGAAGCCACTGAGCCACACTGTGGCTGTTTAGTGTGGTTATATCAATACATCTTGTGTCCACTCATGTCTAACGTAGCTGTATTTTAGTAACAACATTCTCCGATGTTAATGATTTTTTTCTTTAAATTGTATTTTTCCCCACAGACAACAACAAACCTACAACAATACCTGCAACAACAATGTTCTTAATCCAAACAAACAGATTTTGTTTGTTGGTTGTTGTCATCAAATCAAGGTATTAAATGTCAGAAGTATAAATACAGATTGGGGTGAAGATGTGTCCTGAAAAAGGGTGGACTCGAAACTAATCTATTCTTTGATATAGAGAACTCATGTGTAGAAACTTCCTGGGTGAATATCATGATCTACCCATTCTATACCAGAATAGTGTACGAAACTGTTTATTATTGTTCAGGCAGCCCAAAACATAAATTGGCTCCAGAGACGGTAGGCCAGTGACGGTAGTGCACGTTTAAGACAAGAACAACAACAAAATTGTTGTAATATATATATAGAAAATCAAGTAACGTTACACTGCAATGCACGTAAAAAATGTATATCCTGTATCTGCCCTCAATTTCGCTCAAAATAAACCGTTTTTTCACCAATAAGCTGAAAGACTCCCACATACATGTAACGTGACGCACGCTCTCACGGTGAAAGGAAAAAAAAAGAACAGAGAAAAGTCACATTTTATTTAAAGTAATAAAACACAAAATATCATAACTTTTGTGTCAAATAAAGACGTAGGAAACGGCATAAGGTTTTACACATCAGTTCTTGTAAATGTGTAAGTGTTCGTGTTTCTACTGTAGTTTCTTCCTGGATTCTCTGGTACATTTCTTAGTAATTCTGGTCTATTCGCAATTCTCTGTAAACGCAGCTTGAGATTATACACAGTGCTGGCGCCATCTAGAAATTTTATATAAAGTTTTTAATGACGGTCTGTTTTATAATATCGCTTGTAGTAAGGTTGTACCAACAAATGTAAGGCTTTATACCTGCTCGTTTGTATTATGATTTTCTTACATTACGTAACAAAAATACCGTAAGTTTAGTGATAAAACGTTAATTATAAATATTGTTATTTTACTTCACTTTATTACCTCATGAAATGATGTTTTCTATATGATATAATTCAATTCTATGAGTAGTTTTAATGCTCTGTTAGGCCAAGGAGAGTTGGGTGTTCGAATCGCCATCACACCAAACATTCTCGCCCTTTTAGCGTTGTTACATAATGATCTATTCGTTAGTGAAAGAGTAGAGGAAAGGCATCTAGTCATCACACCGACCGCCAATTTTTTGGGCTACTAATTTACTAGCGCAGATAATCCTTGTTTGGCTTTGCGCGAGATTCAAAAAGAACGAACATAAACGGAAGTTCTGTATTCATGTGTGCTGCCATCTGTTGAAGGAATATTTAAACTAAGAATTTACGTTATTACGTTCATGTTAAATCACTACTTCAAACATACAAAAATACCAAATTCACACTGAATATAAGAATGAAGGTCTATAACAAAGGCATTACTCCCTCACTTGTTTTCTTCTACATTTATAAGCATTTTTTTATATTGCTAAATAGTGTTTTAACTTTTTTTACATTGTAGTTATTGGTTTACAAAGCTGCGCTATTTTAATTTTGTCTATTTCTCTTGTTTACCATATCTTATGTCGTGAGATTATAAAATATAGAAGTACATCAAAATATTAAGAGACGGTCACTATAATATTGTTGTGACTTATTTCTATAAAGATAGATAGAGTGATGTAACACAGTATTTAACACATTGTGTTAATGTGTAACAGATGAAACATATTTATATTTTTCAAGGAAACTCATAGAGAACAAATTATTTGTCAAGTAACGGTTATTTGACTGATAAAGAAAGGTCAGTATACGGGTCAAAATGAATAGAAAAGAATACAAGAAATCCACACTGGATATAGTTAAGGTGTTAAACTTGGTACTTATAATTCATCTATATTTCAGTTTCGTAATTTGTAATTATCAAATGTTGTCATTCTGTCGACCTGACTGAGGAAATTAACCCTGGATAAAGTTGAAGAACATTGACCAAGTTGTAAGACGATAGATGACACTGTTATTTATTTACATGTCTAAACAATTACACCTTCATGAAGTTAGACTGTGAATAGACATTGGTTGTTATAGTTATAAAGTTATATTTAAATGACAAATATATAAGTTCTAAATGGAAAAGAGGAAGCAATTACTTATAATTTCCTATTTCACCATCAAATACTGAGAATTTCATGAGTGTACATGTAGCTTTCTGTTATTGTATGTAAAGTGTACAAACATATGAATTTATTATACGAACTGTTAGGTTTAATGACAAACAAAATATGTTCATCATTGTTAATGTATGATGAATATACATATTGTTATAAAGTAGGTTATGATATACAGTAAACATGTTAGATTTATAAAATGTTAAATAAAATCTTTGTTTTTTATTGTTTTTTTCCGTAAGAAAGAATAACTTGAAATATTCTGTGGATAATTTGTAAATGTTATTTTACGAATTTCGTTTATTATTAAAATCTTCAAAGGTAGAACGTAAGTATATTATATTTAATAACTCCTGGATAAAGTGTCTTTCACTAGAGTAATCATCAGAACCTGATAAATGTAAGAAATTTATTAAATGCAGATTAAAAAAGACGTATATTTACTTTTTACAATATTGATTTGAATTATAACTTTGTATATTTATCACGAACTCACATGGTACAATAAAGATTAATTTAACTAAAATAATTGGTTTCACTCTGTTCTTTCTACACCAGTTGTAAAATATGGTACACTTGCTTAGGATATATATATGTTAATAATATTGTAGTTAACCTGTTTTCTGAATAATTTTAAATTAAAGTAAATATTAATACGAGACCTCAGTGCACGTAAATTCAGACATTCATTTTGATAAAACAAATAAAACCTTATTAGATAACATATCAATACCATTATAATTAAATCAATATATAAACAAAAGATAAAAAAACATTAACAATGCAACACGGTTCCGTCCTTCTAGAAAATAAAAATGTTCAGTTTTTATCTGTACAGCTATACTATTGTTTGATATCCACTGTTTAAATTCATTTTATCCTGTTGAAGAAAAGTGATACCTTCCTTGGTTTCATATAGGTTTCTATTTCCAAAGTCCTCGAATTGTCGAATATAAACATTCAATTTTTTCTCGTAACCTGCTAGAATGACGTAACTGTTATTCCCAGTAAAATGAACAAGAGATGAATCAGGTGTTTGTTCACCTTGTATAATGGAAGAGGAACCTAATTGTTTTTGTTTTATGACTAACTGGTTTTTCACCGCTTGTTACAGACAACAACATTTGTTTTTTCTTCCAATGGATTAAAATATAACATGATATATGATTATTAAAATCACATAATATTATAAAGAGCATAATTGAAAGTAGTCATCACGATGTTAAACAAACACATAAATTACATAAGTTAAGAAACGTCTGTGATGATATACTTACATTTTAGAGCTGGTTCATCATTCTTTATTCATGTAACAGAACTACATTAGGTCTGGTTACTAGTAGTGAAAGGTACAGGATATTTGTATTTAAAAACTGACCCAGATTTGACTGACCTTTAGACAGTTTGTTTTAGACATATATTTAAAACTAGAATATGTCTGAAGTGAAAACTGTGATTACAAACACTAATCATGAACAAATAATTCCTACACCATTAGTTTACATAATATGTTGTATTGTATAATAAAATCTTATATATCTTACATGCTGTGTAAAAATCATAAATTGTACTTGAAAATATTCTAAACATTCTGACACAGTCTGGCCATTTGTCGGGAAGTTTACATACAAAAACTACAGTTAAAGTATTGTTAACATGAAAATTATATAAAGCTTCCTATCAGTATTGAAGACAATGTAAATACGTGGATGGTAACAGTGTAATATAATTGACTTTTATTTTAATAAATGTTTTCCATGCACTCAAATGAAAACATCATCTGTATTAACTGAAATATCAATAGGGTTGTCTAGACCTTACTGCCCTCTATATTTTCATAACCAAACTAGGAATTGATTATGAATACTAAACACATCTTATTGTTATAAAGCTGAATCACCCCTCTCTGCTAAGTGAATAGTTAGTTCTTAAAAATATTATGTCGATATGTCCACGATGGTTTTGTGTAGAATCACTGTTTGTATGTGTCTGACCACAAGACGATCTTTGTATTTCTTGAAAGTCAGTGTGTGGTTTCCTAGTAGTGTCTTAATAAGTCTCAAAGTTCTTTGAGATCAGGAATTATAGTAAAGTCAAACCTGAGGTCGTTCATTTATTATGTTTAGATATAGAACGATAGCAGTATATTATTGGTTATAATAACTATATCATTCAAATAATATGTACGTTTTAATTGTGGAAGCGAACTACTGAGTGTCCCACAAAACATTATCTGAAATAATCTATAGTTTAGAAATGAAATCCATATTTTTCACCAGTTTTGTGGGCCTAAAAAAGTTTGAAGTTGTGGCAAGGTCAAAGTTCAATACAATTTTGAACTTTAATACGAACTGGACAACAAATTATTTATTTATTAATTCACAGTTGCTTCAAACTGTAAAAGTTCAGATGTTAAAATATGCAAAACTGTTGTTTCAATATAAATAAATGTAGACATTAAACCTTTGTGTCAGTATTGTGTCCTTCTTTGTGAATGTTAGGTGAGATATAACTTAAAATATTATGTGAAAAATAAAATATGTTGTCAGGTTATAAAGTAAAACTAGTGAAAGTTCACTTATTCCATAATATTTAATAAACGTTTCCTTGATGACCCATGTTGAGACACATCGAAAAATATATTTGCTTTAGTAATACAATATATATCTGGAACGCCACCTACCTTTGTAAAACATGAGATAAACATATGAAAAAATATCTTATATAGAATGAACTATTTTGTCTTGCATATCAAAAATAACAGTCGAAAATCTCTGTAAAAGCTACTTGATTTATCATTATAGAGTCAATAATTAAGTTTAATAATTTCACGATATAATTGTTTTAAGATAATATAAATTGATAGGAAATCCATGGAACTAATACATTAACGATTAGTGTCCTTTTCAGGACCATTTAATTGGTTAGGAGATTTAAGTGACTAACGAGTTACTGTTTTATACCAACTGTATTAATTATTGTCATGTTGAGATATGATGATAAATATCATGTTGTTACACTGGAACTATGATATCATGGCTGTCCAGAAGCACGTGATCTACTTCGTTATCTATTGTCGTATGTTGACACGTAAGTTTATCTAACGGCTATAATTAATCCAGATTATTCTTCATTACTTATGACATTCGTCTTATTTCAATGTCTTCAGACAATAAAACAAACAGAGAAACGTGTTTGTTGTTAGTGTTAGTTCACTATAAACTTGTTGATGTTCTAATACAGTTACATATAAAACTACACACAAAGCACTTGTCCACTAATACCTGTACTGGGATCACTTGAGTTTGCATTTAATTAATTATTTATTTTTACTCTATAATTTTGTTATCAAGAATAATATGAAACATGCTCAGGTACTGATTGTTACTTTTATAACACAATCACATTTGAAAGTATGAAGAATATTTTATGATGCTTGTCTAATTATTAGAGTGAAGAACAAACGTTTCTATTTTGAACAGTGTTATAAACAAATACAAGATAAAACTATAACAAATGTATTATTTTTAATTGAATTAATTACATTAAATTCAGAAATAAGGAAGACAAAGTAATTCACATGTCGACAAATGATACGTGAATAGGTTTAGTTTCTCCCAAAATGTTCCTAATAGAATAATTCTGAACGTTATTGTGGCACAACAAATTATTCACGATATTAAATGATATACCAGTAAAACAAAGATTAATTCAGAAATACAGATATTTATTGGTTTCCTTTATATATTTTTATTATAAGAATAGAGAGAAGTGAAGGTATTGAACACGTATATGTAGAAACACACATAACAACAATATTTGAAAATATAAAGTATCGTGGTTATCACAGAGTCCGTGAAGCGTCTTCGTCTAGGGACGTAAGGCCTAACGTGAACCTGAAACATGAAAGTAGATGTTGATTAGGGTCGTTTCGTTCATGGTTGTCAGTGTTCATATGTAACAAATATATTTATAGAATCTTTATATGATATTATTTAGGTTTTAAATACTAAACAGTTCATACCTTTATAAATTAATTAACAAACAAAATTATCTTTACTCAAAATTGTAAACAAACGAATGTTTTTTATTGTTTCACTCAATGGGTTTAACAGTAATGCACCACGTGTTCCTAATAATAATGTAATACTGGTGAAAAACATATTCTTGATGTTAACTGTAATGCAATACTTTGTGTAACGATGATACATTACTTGGTATTGACAGTAGTGTACTGCATTCTTGGTCAAAATATGTTCATAATATTCCAAACTGAGGTTATTTTTTACATGCTACGAGCTGAGTAAATAACCAAGTAATAACAGCTAAGGTTGTGCATGATTGGACAAACATGTATTAATTGTTATTGCAGTTTGTAACTGTAACGTACAAAGTGTGACTTTGTGGTAAATTTATTATAATACAGTAATACACCAGTTTGTGTTAACAACGTGTACTAAGTATAATTAATAATAATGTACTATCTTTGTATTAACAATAATTTATTTTGTTTTAACAGTAATATACTACTTGACATCATCAGAACTTGCTGTTAACAATCACGTGTTTGTACACTGTTGAGTACATATAGTTTATTGTATTAATAAAATACTGTTCACTATTATGAACAATATTTCACGTATTCGTCCTTCAACACAGATTATATTTTGATGAACTGTCTACCTTATAATATGAAAACTAATTTTCTATATTATTAATTTAGTCCTGATATAATTCGTGTTCTTCACTTCTAAACTTGGTTTCTAACTTGGTTTAGGAAAGTGATAGAATGATTAATAATAATAATTTTGTATAAATAATCTTAATTACATGATCATTACATTTGTTACTGATTTTCTGTGTATAATTTTAAATTTTAAATAATTAAGGTCTTTATTGAACCTGAAAGTGTAAGCCTACTTTAGAAACCTGAACAAGCATCCAAACAATCCTGTTCAGATTTGTACCGGTTTCCATTCCCTTTACAACCACCGTATTTAAATGGTTCACATTGTTTGGTTCTTGTATTGTAATTGTAACGTTTAAATCCTGCACGACATGGACCTGTTACTGGAGGTGATGTACAGTCCAGAAAGCCTCTTTCTGTAAAGACAAAAATGAAATTATCTTGATTGTATTTTTCACCACTACAGGTATATCTAAAGATAATAACTTTGCTATTTTTATATAAAATATATTTATGTCTTAATGTGAAAAAATATTGTACTGTTTATTGCCCAGTAATTACTGGGGTATTTAAATTGTAATAAAAGAAGAAAACACTTCATTTGGGGCATAATGGTTAATCTGTCCCAACGAGATTCACGGTTCTTGGTTTAGAGACACCTTATAATCAAATACGTTTCGCATTTTTAGCTGTTGGTGCGTTATAAGTGTTATAGTAGATCCCACTATTTAAGTAATAGCAACACCTTTAGGTGGTTTGCGTGCTCAAATTAAAAAACCCGGCAATGTCAGTAGTCTGCTGTTTAGTTCATTGTGCTCATAAGATGTCTCTTGGCACTCCAAACCAGAAAGTGGCTAAAAATGGAATATTGTAGACAGATAAAGTTAGAATGTTTAGAAAACTTTATGTTCAAAACAGAAGTATTTATTTATTATGTATTTTATGGGTACAGTTTTTATTGTTTTCGTTTGAGACTAAAGTATTTTTGTACCGTTTGTGATTACAAATAAAATTACCATAGCATAATCTTTATAAGACATAATTTTAAAATACGGAAACTAATTAAATGTAGAGAATTAGTCCGTTAGTGACATGTGAACAACATGTTAAAGTTACTGTCAGATATAACTTGATATTTCCAATAAACTTCACACTTAAACCTTGGAAGTTATTTAATTTTATACTAGTTTTTTGACCTTACATCTAAAATTATATGTCTTTGTTATCAAATTATACATTAATTTATTTACCTTGATCTATCCAATCGTTACGAAGATATATATAGTACTACTTTCTGAAAGCATGTGTCGTCTTCACACTTTAAGACAGTGGTTTGTTTGTTTGTTTTGAATTTCGCGCAAAGCTACTAGAGGTCTATCTGCGCTAGCCGTCCCTGATTTAGCAGTGTAAGAAGGTAGCAGTGGAAGGTAGCTAGTCATCACCACCAACCGCCAACTCTTCGGCTACTATTTTACCAACGAATAGTGGGATTGACCGTAACATTATCACGCCCCTATGGCTGAAAGAGCGAGTATGTTTGATGCCACCGAGATTCGAACCCGTGACTCTCAGATTACGAGTCACACGCCTTAACCCACCTGGCCATGTCAAGCTTAAGACAATAGTAGAGCAGAACAAAATAGTTCCTGTACATGAACAAGCTGATTACCGTGAGACAATAGTAGAGCAGAACAAAATAGTTCCTGTGCATGAACAAGCTGATTACCGTAAGACAATAGTAGGGCAGAACAAAATAGTTCCTGTACATGAACAAGCTGATTACCGTAAGACAATAGTAGAGCAGAACAAAATAGTTCCTGTGCATGAACAAGCTGATTACCATAAGACAATAGTAGAGCAGAACAAAATAGTTCCTGTACATGAACAATCTGATTACCGTAAGACAATAGTAAGGCAGAACAAAATAGTTCCTATACATGAACAAGCTGATTACCGTAAGACAATAGTAGGGCAGAACAAAATAGTTCCTGTACATGAACAAGCTGATTACCGTAAGACAATAGTAGGGCAGAACAAAATAGTTCCTGTACATGAACAAGCCTGATTACCGTAAGACAATAGTAAGGCAGAACAAAATAGTTCCTGTACATGAACAAGCTGATTACCGTAAGACAATAGTAGAGCAGAACAAAATAGTTCCTGTGCATGAACAAGCTGATTACCATAAGACAATAGTAGAGCAGAACAAAATAGTTCCTGTACATGAACAAGCTGATTACCATAAGACAATAATAGAGCAGGACAAATAATCAGTGATGACGAGAAACCCACTTGTTGAGAAATTTATATGCAAAAACGGCTCGTTTGGGCTGAGAAAACACTTTACATAGAAGAGCGAACAACGTTTCGACCTTCTTCGGTCATCGTCAGGTTTCGAAGAAGGTCGAAACGTTGTTCGCTTTTCTATGTAAAGTGTTTTCTCAGCCCAAACGAGCCGTTTTTGCATATAAAGAGCAGAACAAAATAGTTCCTGTACATGAACAAGCTGATTACCATAAGACAATAGTAGAGCAGAACAAAATAGTTCCTGTACATGAACAAGCTGATTACCATAAGACAATAGTAGAGCAGAACAAAATAGTTCCTGTACATGAACAAGCTGATTACCATAAGACAATAGTAGAGCAGATCAAAATAGTTCCTGTACATGAACAAGCTGATTACCGTAAGATAATAGTAGGGCAGAACAAAATAGTTCCTGTACATGAACAAGCTGATTACCATAAGACAATAGTAGAGCAGAACAAAATAGTTCCTGTACATGAACAAGCTGATTACTTTCAATCTTTCTAATTTTTAAAGTATCTGCTTATTGAGTGAAAAGTAGTTATAGTTATAAATGAAAATGATCCGTACTTTAAAACAATTAACTTTTCAAAATGAAACTTTACGTGATTGGTAGATATAAACAGAAATGCCTTACGTAACCAGAGGATATGGGAGGAAGGATGTTACGTAATTTCCGCAGAAAAAGAAGAGGTTGGTTCGATTCGAATATTATCCAGATTAACTACTTTTAATATTGTCCAGATTAACTACTTTGATCTACAGTAAAGATTACGAACTAAAATCGTGGCATGATAGAAAGATACATATATTTATAATTAGTTTGTTTACATGCTTTCCTAAAGAATTGTGACCTGTCAAGGCCAGGTGCTTGAGACATTCGACTCGTCGTATGTAGGTCTTGGGTTCGAATCCCTGTCACACCAAACATGCTCGCTCTGTATACTGTTGCAACGTTATGATGTGACGGTCAATCCCACTATTCGTTGATAAAAGAGTAGCCCAACTGTTGGCGGTTGGTGGTGCTGAGTAGCTGCCCTTCCTTTAGTCTTACGCTGTTAAATTGGTGACGGTCAGCGCAGATAGCCCTCCTGTAGCTTTGCGTGAAATTCAAAACAAATCAGTCCCAAAGAATTACCAAACTTACCTGCAGTAACTGCGACGTACAACAAAATCCCAACAACGAACAACAATACTTTTCGAGACATTTGGATTGTGGATACTTACCCGTGGTGACGTTAACTCTTATATAGGAAGTTTCTCTCCGCTAACAATGTGGTAATTTACCTCACTAGGGAAAAACCCTGCTGTAATCACACTCTGTTTCATGGTCAGACAATACAGAGTCCGAAATAGTAAAATGTATTCACAGTTTTTATTATTTTTAGTTTGTCTGTCTATCTGTTGTACATTTTTCTTTCTATCTTTTTCTTCCCTTTCTTTAAATATTAAAAACATCAAACCTGAGTCGTGTTCAAAATGTAATCGTGCAGTAATCTGATTTCTGTAACAATTAAACAAAATGTAGTTGTGTGGAAGTGTTCTTAATGAGTTCTGTAAAAATACATTTCGTATGAGTAATAGGCAGGATTTCATGAGTTGGATAAATTCGTATGGGTAATAAGCAGGATTTCAAGAGTTGGATAAATTCGTATGGGTAATAGGCAGGATTTCAAGAGTTGGATAAATAGGCAGGTTGGAAATCTGCTGTTTGGGCGTCAATAAATTATGTCCAAAGACGGTCGTTAACTAGACAAGTTATGTAAACACATCTTGTCGATAGAAGGTTGTGGACAATTGTGTAATGAGATGGAGTTGTTGTTATATATACGTTTATTCAGTGGAATACGTGCATGTTTATATATACAGGGATCAGGTTTACGAAGCGTATGAGTTATTTGTTGAATTTTCAATAGATAAATACAAATTACAATGACGAAACAAGTTCGTGAGGAGTATTGTATGAATTCTTCGAAAATTGAACCGAAATAGCAAAGTGTGTAAAAGATATTTAAATTCAAAGTGTTACAGATGTGTTACAGCAAAAACTAAAAATGACGTAATTATGATTTATATATTACAAAAAATACAATCTTGCTGAAAAGTGGAGCTAATTAATTTTCTTCGACAGCCATAAACACTCATCTAGATTACTATTTGAGATAATACTGGTACATTCGAAATATTGGTGTGCCGGCAATCGGATTGTCACCAAACTGATTGTCGACCAGTAATATTGTCCCTGAGGGTTGATTGGTTTACGCTTTCTTTGATCATTAAAAAATCCCAATATGTCTGCCAAATGTGTTTTTAGTTTTCAACAGTTGGATAAATTCGACTATATAAACGATCCCTTATTTTACCATTTCTATATGGTTTGTTATATTGTGAAAGGATATATTTTTTGTCCTTTAGTCTGACGAAAGGTTGGATTACAGGTTTTTCCTTCCACAATTCTCAACATTTCTAATTTTTACACTTACAATGTACACAAAATAAATAGCCCATTGTGTACAAATGTACATTAAGTACAAAAAAAACAAATACCTACTGGTCACCTGATGAACTTAAAGTGTGTCTCGCTTTTGATGATAGTTCTATATTACGTTAGATGACCTTGACAAAATTCGAACGTGACGCAAGCAAATCCTGTTTAAATATTTGTTTACTTAGAAGAAGAAAAGTCGTGATGAATCCAGGGTTAGCTAAGCCTTACCAGCAGATACAGTTCTCGTGGAATAATTATAAAGTGATTTATTGTTACAACTAGATTAATGATCCAGTTAATTCTGTTAGGCTGTTTATTACAACTGTAGAAGTGATTTATTTTTTAAAGAATAAACTACACAATAAGATATCACGGCTATACCCACCTTAGGTAGAGAAATAACTTGTAGCTCACTGGAGAATAATACATATAATGCAGATTATCGGATAACGATATCTAACATTTGTTTTATTCAATAACGATATATAACCTGTAGGTTATTTGATAACAAAATATAACATCTAGGTTATTAGAAAACCACTTATAACCTATAGTTTATTGACTAACAACATATCACTTGCAGGTTATTAGACAACTAAGTTTGTCACTGTCTGTTACTTCTTTTATTCTCAAGACAAACGATGTAATATAAAAAATAAATAAACTCTAAGTTAGTTTCATATTGTCTACTATTAGAAATCTAAAATAATCTATCAAAAGGAATGATATGTTCCTTTATAAATCTACTGAACACGTGTTTGTTTAGATACATTAAATAAGGAAATTAGACAGAACAATGTATCAGCTTTTTGTAGTGCATCATGTTACGTATTTCCGGGAAACTTCCATCTTCCGTGTTACAGAATCAATATGTATATTATTGGTATTCCAACTACATGAATGTACCTAGAGTTGTTGGTCTCATGTTAGTGTTATAAATATACATGTTGTGTACGCTGAACGTTTTTAAGTTTCCACAATTTTAGCAAGTAGTGTTTTAGTAACTGTAATATATATATATTCACGTTCAATATACTACAGTATAAATACCTCGAAATGCAAAATGTTTATACAGAACAAAATGAAAGGGAACTTTGTTAAAAAAACCTGAACAAGAAGCCGAGCACTCTGCTATATCAAGCAGCCACTGCTACCACTGTATACGCTAGGTTTGAAAAAATATTGGTAGGTTATCACTTAGTATAATAGCTGTTTCACGACCAATACTTGTACTTATAACACTTAAACCTAACATTGGTTAATGGTTTTAAATTTTACACTCAGAGAATTCTGCAACACATTTATCTCACAGTGTAATTGAACACTATGGAAACATTTCTGTGTTAGATATGGTGAAAACAAGATTTCAAACTTGTACGTAGAAACTTTAAACCAGTTATAACTACTACCATTACGAATTAATAGTGTTGTTTCACGGTTAGAACAGAAATGAATCTTACAGAAGACGTAACAAAAGAGAACTATACCTGTGGCTAGCGAGAAGCTACAAAGTGACGTCAACAAAAGAAACAAAATCACCTTTCCAAACATTTTTGTTCGTTTGTCTCAACTGATGGACATGAAATAGCTGTCTATTCTTGGTGGCTGTCTTTTGTATCAAATTTATCAGGAAACAGATACGATGCTTCCCGGAAACACCTGGATAACCAATAGAAAGTAACAGTAACAGTCACGTGACTTACAAGATTACTTATCGTCAGAAGAAAGTAGGGCTCCCGTTTTTACAAGTGCTACTGACTGGTTTTACTATTGAGTTATAGACAATAGATGTGAGAAAGTTAATTTTACAACGAGTTTTAGGCCTCTCTCTTTTTCTCATATTTGTCAGTGAAGTGTTAACCCTGTAAAAACAAGAACAGATATTCAGGTTACAAGACGGAACGTTGTTTCTCCTATGTTTTACAAAGTGTTCCTACTTTTAGGATGGTACATCTATATAATGTACTAATAGTGTCACGTTTACTGAGTTAAAAGTAGATTCGGTCGTCATGTTCATATGAACAAGATATATAGACGAAGGCATTAATATAAACAAAATTAGAGAGATAAAGTTGTTGATATAACTTTATGTGAATAAACCACAAATAAAAACAAGGTTCTTGAGATTTGATTTAACGGTATACGTGAGGTCTTATAACTGAAATACAAGGTTAGATGCTTGTAAATAGTAAAGTACACATAGACCGTTATATAATATTACACTTAAAGAAAGAAAACTTACTGTATGAATAAGAAGAAACCATTGTTATATATATATATATATACGTTCAAGAGGGTTTCTTTTAAACGGATATCTGTCCATAACCGTATTAAAGTGTGTAGTTTATATTTTAACAGTAACAAGTCTCAAGACGTTAATTGTTGTATTACCACTCCAATGATGTCCACAGGGTAACGTAACTCATAACAGACAACGTTGTTACATTAAAAACTCAAATCGCCATGTTAATGTTTAATAATATTTAGATAGGCTTCTCGTATGACCTAGAATGTACTAGTGATAAACTGTTTTATGTGTTTACACAGATATGTTTTGTGTTTAAGCTGTATTCCTTAACACTAGCCACGAGTAAATCTTACACATTTCCAAATACAAGAGTATTTTTTTGTCTGTAGTCTTCAATAACATTCTATTTATTAATAATTTGATAAATATGTACGTTACTTTACAATAATGATAAATATTTGACTTCAAATTACATAGAGAAACTTGTTGAAGAAAAGTGAACCGAGAGAACCCTGGTGGTCAGGGTGTTGAACAATTTATCTGAAGTTCTGTGGATGAGTTATAAGAGTAACGGACAAATCCAACTAATTGATTTTACATGTTACCCAACAGTTGGCGGTGGGTGTTATGAACTAGCAGCTATTTATCTAGTTTGTCACTTAAATTCCGGATTTCTTGAGCAAATAGTTGTGGTGTAGCTTTACTGGAGCTGTAAGAATAGAACAGTCTGTGTTGTTTACATGTACTACAAACGTTTTGTAAACTGAGAGACCTATGAAATGAGCTGTGTATATCTTTTATTTTAGAGTTTATTAATAGTTTTAACTATACAACTTCGTTACAAATATTTTTAATTTGATTAAAAACTATGTATTTGAATTATAATGTTTTATAATTTGCTTCAGTCAGAGATAAAATGCATTTTATTCGATCACACATAGTACAATAGAATGGTACTTTCTACGTAACGTTTATATGTATTGTTATTTTTACAGAACACTCTATAAATAATAATACCCTCACTGTAATAGCAGTAATCTCTATAATTATGATAAATATTGTTGACTCAGTTACTATTATAATGGGAATTGATCTTGAGAAGAGTCCTAGTAATTAATTACTCAAAATAATGGGATAACCAATCAGGTAAAAAACAGTCGGACAGTATGGCGCCATAACAGGATAATCAATACTATGGTAGAAAACAGTCAATATAACGGTAGTAACAAGATAGTCAATACTATGGTAGAAAACAGTCAATATAACGGTAGTAACAAGATAGTCAATACTATGGTAGAAAACAGTCAATATAACGGTAGTAACAAGATAGTCAATACTATGGTAGAAAACAGTCAATATAACGGTAGTAACAAGATAGTCAATAGTATGATAGAAAACAGTCAATATAACGGTAGTAACAAGATAGTCAATAGTATATTAAACAAACAGTCAATATAACGGTAGTAACAAGATAGTCAATAGTATATTAAACAAACAGTCAATATAACGGTAGTAACAAGATAGTCAATACTATGGTAGAAAACAGTCAATATAACGGTAGTAACAAGATAGTCAATAGTATGGTAGAAAACAGTCAATATAACGGTAGTAACACGATAGTCAATAGTATATTAAACAAACAGTCAATATAACAGTAGTAACAAGATAGTCAATACTATGGTAGAACACAGTCAATATAACGGTAGTAACACGATAGTCAATAGTATATTAAACAAACAGTCAATATAACGGTAGTAACAAGATAGTCAATACTATGGTAGAACACAGTCAATGTAACGGTAGTAACACGATAGTCAATAGTATATTAAACAAACAGTCGATATAACGGTAGTAACAAGATAGTCAATAGTATGGTAGAAAACAGTCAATATAACGGTAGTAACAAGATAGTCAATAGTATATTAAACAAACAGTCAATATAACGGTAGTAACACGATAGTCAATAGTATATTAAACAAACAGTCAATATAACGGTAGTAACAAGATAGTCAATAGTATGGTAGAAAACAGTCAATATAACGGTAGTAACAAGATAGTCAATAGTATGGTAGAAAACAGTCAATATAACGGTAGTAACACGATAGTCAATAGTATATTAAACAAACAGTCAATATAACAGTAGTAACAAGATAGTCAATACTATGGTAGAACACAGTCAATATAACGGTAGTAACACGATAGTCAATAGTATATTAAACAAACAGTCAATATAACGGTAGTAACACGATAGTCAATAGTATATTAAACAAACAGTCAATATAACGGTAGTAACAAGATAGTCAATATAACGGTAGTAACAAGATAGTCAATAGTATGGTAGAAAACAGTCAATATAACGGTAGTAACAAGATAGTCAATACTATGGTAGAACACAGTCAATATAACGGTAGTAACACGATAGTCAATAGTATATTAAACAAACAGTTGGTCAAGACAACAGAAGTAATCAGTCAATACTACAAAAGATAACAACAGATAATTAAAATTGTAACAGGAACCAGAAATTAGAGACCAAGGTGTAAAACAGTCGGTCAAATAACAGTTGTAACCTGAAGTCAGAGCGTAATAGAATATACAATGTAATAGTTGTAAATATACAGTCAAAACTATAGTAGAAAACATTCGGTAAAACATGATAGAGTCAGTTTGGACTAAAGTAGACATAATCTAAGTCTTCCTGTTGGGACACTTCAGTCACAGTGGCGACTCGAGACTGTAAAAACTTTATCTCCTGAGTTAACCCCAGCTACTAGTACCAGTAGATGTGTTAACAGTCTACTGTTTCTAGTTTCCTCGAATTATGAGCTCCAGTTCTGGAAGTTAAATAAAACTTTTATTGATGTGTACTGTCATTGTATAACATTATGTTACTATACGAAATACTACGTAACAGTCACACAATTTATCACGAAGTCTACAATATTCTCTATTTCAACTAATATATTACGTTTTATGTGTTATCTAAGAAACAGTTTCGTTTGATACTAAAATCTTCCTATCTGTAAAAGTTAATTTCATGTCTGATCTTTAATAAACGTTAACTGTTATATTATTTACATTATTTGTTTTAAACAATTCAAATAAAACCGACGTAATACAACTTTATTAAAATAACAAGTACTGGTTTCTTTTGACGTTACGCACGAAAATTACTTTTCTTGAGATATGTGGTTAACGTGTTAAAGACTGGTTTTACCAGTCAGTGGTACTTGTCAGAAATATTCATATTGAAGTATCTTTGGCTAGAATAACTGACACTAAAGATTTGTGAAAAAGTAATACATTTCTAACGACTGATTGTCCATATTATTAGATGTATCTCGCTATGTATGTGATCAGTAGATTGATTTATGGATTACTCTAGACTTCTAATATTGACAAATAAGATTGATTTTTGGAGTGAAATAAAGTCTAGTTAATTATTTCATTATACGTTATTATAACAACATTGTGCATAGTTACATAATAGAGCCTTGTTATGTAATAACCTATAGCTTGTACATTGATATCCAACAACCTGGATGTAATATATTCTTATCCTACAGGTTAAACACTGTTATTCAATGATCTACACTTTAGACATTGTCATTCAATGTGTTATGTATTGATATCCCATACTTTACAGGTTATAAATTGTTATCCAATAACCCATAAGTTTTACATCATTGTTCAATAAGCTACAGGTTACATATTGTTCTCCAATAAGCTACAGGTTACATATTGTTATCCAATAAGCTACAGGTTATACATTGTTATCCAATAACCTATAAGTTATACATCATTGTTTAATAACCTACAGGTTACATATTGTACTCCAATAAGCTACAGGTTACATATTGTTATCCAATAAGCTACAGGTTATACATTGTTATCCAATAACCTATAAGCTATACATCATTGTTTAATAACCTACAGGTTACATATTTTTCTCCAATAAGCTACAGGTTACATATTGTTATCCAATAAGCTACAGGTTATACATTGTTATCCAATAACCTATAAGTTATACATCATTGTTTAATAACCTATAGGTTACATATTGTAATGCAATAACCTACAGGTTACATATTGTTATCCAATAACCTACAGGTTACATATTGTTATCCAATAAGCTGCAGGTTATACGTAGAAGTTCAAAACATTTTAGTAATTACTTAACATTTAATTCTTATATTAAGTTAAAACTGATCTAAGACATAGTTTTCCAAATCTAAATTCACCGTCTTTACCTTCATAAACAACACTAATTAAACCAATATATTGATAAATATACTAGCAGAAAAGTCGCCCTACCAGCTGTTATTTGTGATAGCTCTTCCAGAGGCGTTGTTGAGAATTTGACCAAATTCATTTAGTATGACAGTCCTTCTCTATAGAACATAAGTAATGTCTCTGAACGTTTGTTACTGACTAAAGAATACTTAAGTCTCTTACTTGTATAAACATAAGTTAATTTGTTTTACAAAACTTGTGTTAAATTCAATGTTCCTGTCTTACAACGTCCTCCCTTCGTAAAGGTTTGGTTGTAAGTTAGATGGTTTATATAGTCCTTATTCATAACTCAGTTCTGTAACTGTCTTGTTGGAGATAGTCTTAGGCATGGGTGGGCAACTGAGTTTTCATAGTAGCTACAACTGTGGCTAATGTTGGCCACACTAATCAAAAACCAAAGAAAAGAAAGATGCTAGTTTAATGAAAATAATTGTATTTCAACTAACCTTCGATGTGAACATTGATTGGGGTTTTCATCAACAAGTTTCATGAAAGTTGGGTTAATATCTATGTTCAATGAACATCTTAGCTCTGCCTCTAAATTTATGTCAGAGAGATCTGTATCTAGACTTGAGAAAATCTAGCGAAAAAAATGTTGACTGACACGCCCATGTGGATCCAAACATGGGAAATAATATTGAAATTGCTATCTTTAAATTTGGAAGACTCTCATTTGTCAGAATAGTAACATGTTTATGATAGAACATTTTTGTTTACCTTTTACGTGTTCTACACTTTGTAGGGTAAGTATTTCATCTTCAAATACACACTTATACAAAGACAAAAAAAGATGTAATTTCCCTACTGAAACTTCCTGAGTCAAATTGAAATTGATCGTTCAAAAATTCCAATATCAATTTCAAATTTTAAATTCGGAAAAACATGATTCAAATTTTTGAGGCAGATTTTTGATCCAATTTACATGGAGACCATCTTTAGCATCAGCGAAATCATGGCCCTTACTTGTAGAAAACTATTCAAATTTGCAAAATGTGTCAAATCATTCTTTTGTATTGTTCCGCAAAGAAGTTTAGCTTTAACTGAAATTCATGAACAGACTGTGATTGCTCGCTTATTATTTTACCTCTTTCCTGAAGCTTCGTATTCAAATTATTCAAATGAGCCATCATGTCCTACAGAAAGTGCAAATCACGATGCCATGACAAAGTTCTAATTTCAGGAAGGTTTTCAATCTTACTTTTTTCTAATAAGATTCTACTTTATTTGAGGAAATAATGAAATAAATCGTTCTAAGACATTATCTCTATTTAACCATCTTACATTTGCAAAATCAGTAAGATCATCATATGTACAGTCACTGCTTTTCTTTAAATACTCAACAAACTGTTGATGGATGAGAGAGCTTCCGCTTCTAATATAATTCACAATTTTTTACAAAAATGTCCATCAAATTTTTCGGTTCATCACTTTCAGACATCTAAATACAATAATGTTTCTAATGCAAAATTCAATGGAAAGACGGTAGCGTGGACTTCACATTATGTGCAATTAAATGCTGCTTCAAAGAAAAACAAATCCTAATTTCACCGCAGTCCTTGGGGAGCGCCATCTGTTGTGACAGAAACCATTTTTTTTAAATCCAGATTGAATTTTTTGACATTTCAATAAATTTTTCAAAAATATCGTGTTCACATGTTCGATCTCGTAATCCACAAAGGCCAAATATTTTTTCCCTCACTTGAAGATCTGAAGTTACATGTCAAACCCAAAATATCAACTGCGCAGTGTCACTAACATCTGTTGGCTCATCTGGTGCTAAAGAAAAATACAAACAGTCCTTTAGTTGTTCAAGCAACTGATTTTCTATGTCTTTTACTAACTCCAGAATTCTGCAGACAATTGTTCTTCGACTTAATTGCAAATTATTTGAAGAATATCATATTTTATTTTTGAATCATAATTCCCCAGCAGAATTTGAATGACTACAATCAATATTTCTTTTATTAGTTCAGCATCAGAAAATGATTTCTTTTTTATAGCTAGAATCCAAGCTATTTTATAGCTAGCTAACGTAACTAGTTCTATCGACGATAAAAATCAATTTAAGCCTCCCTTTTGTTCATGAAGTTGTGCTTTCGACGGATAATTTCATTCATGCGATTTTTGCTCTCGACTGGAAATTTTACATCAAATTCGTTGTGAAAATTGTTAAAGTGTTGCTGAAGGTTGTAAACTTTATTATTACTAAAAACTTTGTTACACAAAACACACACTGGTTTATTATTTGCTTCAATCACTGCAAATTTCAACTTACAACTTTCATTAATTTCTTGTTTCACGCTCTTCTAGTCACGTGACATTCTCTTTTCGTCAGTAACGCCAGAATCAATTAAACTGTCTTTATTTTTGAATGTTCACCATCATGTGGATTATTTTGTTTTCGAATTATCCACTTATCCATATTATGGGATTAAAAATAAAATATATTTAAACACTTGAAAGTTGCACAATAAAAATAGTTTGAAAGCACATGCAAAACAACGCACACTCGATAACAAACATTTAAACTAGACTGACGTGACAAAATGGGCGGAGTCTGTGGCAATGATGAAGCGCGCGACATTATCAATGACTTGAGGCAGTGCAGTCGCTAATTACCAAATATGCGATAAAAATAAATGATTGAAAAATTTATTCCTAAACTCGAGCTGGCCATATGTGACCAGTGCCAATATCGATCGCCATTGTGTAATGTAATCATATTAACTGAATAAAACATAACGAAAGTTCTTTTTTTTTTCCTGTTATTTTCAACTGGTTCACCGCTGGGACAGCAGTAAATCTAGGGATTTACAACACTAAGGCCCGGCATGGCCAGGTGGTTAATGTGCTCGAATAATAATACCTGAGGGTCCCGGGTTCGAATCCCTGTCACAACATACATACTCGTCCTTTCAGCCGTGAGGGCGTTATAAGGTACAGCCAATCACACTATTCACTGGTAAAAGAGCAGCCCAATAGTTGGCGGTGGGTGGTGATGACTAGCTGCCTTCCTTCTAGTTTAAATTACTAAATTAGGGACGGCTAGCGCAGATAGCCCTCGTGTAACTTTGCAGAAAATTCTAAACGAATAATACAACACTAAAATCAGGGATTCAGTTCCTTTCGGTGAACACAGCAGATAGCCAAATATAAGAAAAACACAGAAACACACTTTTGAATTGTATAATTGGATTAAAGTCCCAAGTCCCAAAGAGAATCGCACCCAGAATGAAAGAAAGTGACAATAGCCTAGACTGAAGAAAATTTGTTAACAACTTAACAGACATAAAATCATCGTTTGTTGATGTTGTGTTCATTTTATTTTATATTTTCTTGTAATTGTGTTGTAGTACGATTGGAAAACAGTTTTTAATAGAACAAGAGAAAATAGGTTTAGATAATTTTTTACTCGCTCGTTGAAGTTTAATTTTGTCGAAAAGACCTGTGTGTTCGACTTTGCCTTAGGCCTTATGAGCCTAATTAAGTGCTTGAGAGGTAGAATACAATAATCGATAATATCTGTAAAAAAACAAACATAAATTAATATAAAACAGGTTTAAAACTTTTTACATATGTTAAACAAAAGGATACGATAAACAATAGTTTAAAATGACTTCTTGGTTATGATTATATTAAAGTACAATTTTTATTACACGCCAGTGATTGCAAGTGCAATCAAAGTTTGTGCAGAGCTCTTTGAATCCAAAGAAAGATAAAATTTACAAGTTTATAAAATATAATTATTGTATAAACAAGTTTCAAAAATAATCATCAGAAATCTTAAATATTTAAAAGCTAAAATCTGCTACAAACTTCAGGATTTGCCGCTAGTTTGTAATGATTATCAAAATACTTTGTAAGATATCTGGAACAAGGATTAGTTATAAATTAAATACGAGTGGTTCAGTAAGTTGGTAAATTAGGGCTAAATCAGTCAGTTTTATTTTCAGTGATAAAGTGTTGGTGAGGTATTTAGTTTCGGGTAAATATTTGAATTAGTGTTAGTTGTTGTGTATATTTAGTTACTTAATGTGTTAGCTGCTAAATTATAAGTTTATTTTCACTTTGCTCATAGTACAGTTAGAAAAATATTTAGATTTATAAATTTAGGCCTACAAGTTTGAACAATGCTCAAGTGAAATGTAAACATGTTGAGGAAGAAAGAAACTGATTTGTTATAGTTTCGCGGACTTTACTTACACTAAATAATTTAAAAGAACTTGCCCAGTAAAATAACAACGTTTCAACACCATTCATTTCCTGTGTTTTATGTATTAGCACAAAGTTATGTAGTGAACTGTCTACACTTGTCTAACAAGAGGAACTGAGCCCCGGACATTTTAACTTTGTAAGTCTATGAACTTATCATTGAGGTATCTTTAGAATGTAAAACCACATTAAATTACACTACAGTAATAAAGCCAGACCAATACTAAATCGAATACTCCCTTGTTTTTTTCTTTATTTCTGATTATTTCTGAGATCTGTACCTAATGATTGAATTGTGATTTAGCACATTAAATAGTATGATTACAACAGATAACAGCACTACTGTTACTTCATTTGTATGAGCTCGGTTGTTTATTATTAGTTTTAATAACAGACATACTGAGGCCTGCCTTAAGTGAGAAGGCTCGAATCCAGGATTATCATGTCTAATTTCGTAAAATACTGATTACTAGATGGCGTAGTTTCATTAAACTAAGTGGTCATCCTTAGACATTTCGAGAACTTAAATAATTAGAAGAATGTATCAGGTCATCCCATAGACAATAACGTTTTTTTTAGGATATGGTGGATATTTTAAATGTATATTTCTTGGCTAAATGAAGTTATTCTCAAAGTCGTACAAGTTATATGTTATGATTTGATAGCATTAAATGTAAGCTAGTTCATTTCCTTGCGAGTTTTGTTTTATTTATTTTAGAAGCCCTAATTATCGTGATGGCAGAGGAACACATAAGATATATAATGTTTTACAAGTTCAGAAAAGAGAAAAGTGTTACTGAAACTATGTGCAGCATTCAAGAAGTGTCCAGCAACGATATTCTGAATGTCAGGAAGTGTCAAAGATGGTTCAATAAGTTTAGAACTGGTGTTTGACAGATACGCCTCACACTGAATTCCCTACTCAGTTTGATAATGACCTGCTTCTAACAACACTTAAGGAGGATTGTGTTGTAACTGTTGAAGAATTAACCCAGAAACTCGGGTCATCTCCATCCTCTGTTCATCAACATTTGTAACAACTTGGTAGAGTTTCAAAGTTTGGAAACTGTGTACCACGTGAGTTGTCAGCTGATAATCTAAGAGAACAAGCAGACATCTGTACATGTCTTCACTATCATGAACTTCAAACTTCGTTTTTGAACTGCCTAGTAACTGGAGATGAGAAATTAGTATTCTATCAAAATGTTAAGCACCACCAACAGTGGGTTAGTGCTGGAGAACCAGCGACACCACAGCCAAAAGAGAACCTGTACCATAGGAAGGTTTTGCTTCGTGTTTGGTTGGATAAAGGTGATGTAATACATTTTGAGTTCTTACAACCAAACTAGACAATCACTGCTGAGAGATTCTGTCACCAACTGGATCGATTTAACAGTGCACTCAAAAACAGGCCTGCTCTTTGGTGAACCGGAAAGGAATTACAAAAGGGTCAGGAACCGATGGAGGGTATTAGAAAAGGGTCAGGAATCGATGAAGGGTATTACAAAAAGGTCAGGAACCGATGGAGGGTATTACAAAAGGGTCAGGAACCGATGGAGGGTTTTACAAAAGGGTCAGAAACCGATGGAGGGTTTTACAAAAGGGTCAGGAACCGATGGAGGGTATTACAAAATGGTCAGGAACCGATGGAGGGTATTACAAAAGGGTCAGGAATCGATGGAGGGTTTTACAAAAGGGTCAGGAACCGATGGAGGGTATTACAAAATGGTCAGGAACCGATACATAACTGAATGGGATTGTTTCGATGCTTGTTCAGGTTTCTAAAGTAGGCTCATAATTATAGTTTCCACAATAATTTTAACATAAAATACGCATAGCAAATCAGTATAAATATTTTGATCATGTAATATCGATTAATTATATACAATTGTTCTTACTGATTATTCTATAACCTTCCTAAAATAATTTGAAACTCAAATTTAGATCTTAAAAAATGAATTATGTACAACATAATTTAGATTAAGCAACGAAAAATAGCCGGTTCATCAAAATGTAATTCATATGTTCATAATATTGAATAGTAATTTATATTAACAGTACGCTATTCACATTCAACACCACACTGACACGTGTATCTTAACACCAAGCTCCACATTACTGTTAGCACCAGTTGGTTCGTTATTGTTGATATGAAGTAATATATTATTGTTGAAATAAATTAATATATTATTCTTGATTTAAAGTAATATATTATTGTCAATATCCAATATGCTGTACATTATTGTTGATATGAAGTAGTACATTATTGTTGATATCAAGTAATTAATTATTGTTGATATGAAGTAATACATTATTGTTGATATCAAGTGATACATTATTGTTGATATCAAGTAATGCATTATTGTTGATATCAAGTAATACATTATTGTTGATATGAAGTAGTATATTATTGTTGATATCAAGTAATACATTATTGTTGATATGAAGTAGTACATTATTGTTGATACCAAGTAATACATTATTGTTGATATCAAGTAGCACATTATTGTTGATATCAAGAAATACATTGTTGTTGATATCAAGTAGTACATTATTGTTTGTTTGTTTGTTTTGAATTTCGCACAAAGCTACTCGAGGGCTAACTGTGCTAGCCGTCCCTAATTTAGCAGTGTAAGACTAGAGGGAAGGGAGCTAGTCATCACCACCCACCGCCAACTCTTCGGCTACTCTTTTACCAACGAATATTGGGATTGCCCGTAACATTATAACTCCCCCACGGCTGAAAGGGCGAGTATGTTTGGCGCGACGGGGATGCGAACCCGTAACTCTCAGATTACGAGTCGCACACCTTAACACGCTTGGCCATGCCGGGCCGTTCCTGAAGAAACGAATATTTATATATTATTGAAATCCCATCTTTGTAACTGTATTTAGATTTGTTTGGTCTGATGTAAATAATATAAATATACAGTAAATACACGTAGTGTACACTGAACGTTATTAAGGTTTGTCTGTTTCAAATACTTCTAACAATTAACTTGTTAGTAAATATAACACTGGTTTACAAAAAATATTTTTTGTCTGAGGCAAGAATGTGAATAGGTGTTTTTTACTAATTTGGGTGTGCTGAATTCAAATTTATAAACAGTTTTGCTCTATCACCTCTAGTTTTCTGGCTTTTAAATAGTCTCATTTTAGTATATACAGAGTATATACGTGCTTATTTCAACAGTTGCAGCAGCTTATTACAGATAAAACAGGATAGATAAAGAACATTGACGGAATAAATATACTTGGATGACACTACAGACTGACTTAAATGCTTTCCATGCTCTCAGTTCCTTTAAGGTAAGAAGCTCCTCAAAATCAGTATCCTTCAGCACTTCTCGGATTTGAGGTCCGACAAAGATGCCCTCTTTGAGCTTAGCAGCACTGAGACCTGGGAACACAGTAGACAAGTGTTGGAAGGCAGCACCATTTTTGTTCATGGCCTTCACGAAATTCTTCATCAAACCCAGCTTGATGTGAAGAGGAGGAAGAAGCACCTTCTTCATGTCAACCAGAAGATTCTCCTTGACGCTGTGTTCGCCAGGAACGAAAGTGCTTCTAGACCCCCAGTCTTTCTGCTTGTAATGCTGGGATACAGCTCGACTATCCCAGAGACAGAGAAAGCAACAGTACTTTGTGAAGCCCGCTTGCATACCCATAAGAAGACCAATGACCTTGAGGTCCCCACACAGACTCCACTGGTACTGGTTGTACTTAACAGCTTCTAAAAGAAGCTCCATATTGTCATAGGACTCCTTTAGATGGACAGAGTGTGCAGTGGGAATGCTGGGATATTTATTCTTGTTGTGCAGAAGCACAGCCTTGAGACTTCGCTCGGAAGAGTCTATGAAAAGACGCCAGTCTGAAGGATTATGTGGCAAACCAAGGAAAGTGAACAAGCCAGGTACATTTGTGCAGTAACACAACTTGTTTTCCATGTCGAAAAATGAAGCAAGGTCTTTGTTCCGATTCCTGAAACTGGTGATCCTTACATCTTCCTGGACTAGGTTCCACTGTTTAAGCCGAGAAGCCAAGAGCTCTGACTGCTGTTTTGACAGATACAAATCACGAGCAAGGTCATTTAGGTCTTCTTGCGTGATCCAGTGTGGCTCGTTGCCACTTGTTCCTGAATAAGAAGAGTCAATATCTTCGGAAGAGATTGACTTGGCAGAATCTTCCCTTGGAGGCATTTCTTCATCTGATGAGGAAAGAAGAGCCTTATTTACTGGAGGTGTTGGGACAGGAAGATCATCTGAAAGAGGAACGGGTCTCATAGCAGATGGAAGGTTGGGATATTTGATCTTTTTTCTAGAAGATCCATTGAAATCAGTTATATTTGTTAGACAAAAATAACAATCATCTGCATGGCTTCGTGGCTCTCTCCAAACCATCGGGACTGCAAAGTTGAAAGCCGCTTTCTTGCCATTAAACCAAGCAGTTAGTTCATTGTCGCAGGGTTTACAACAGATGTGTGGAGCCCAAGATTTGTCCTGATCACCAATTTTACGGTCAAAATAATGAAAGTAGGCAGTTCTGAGGAGGGAAGTGATGGTTCGACGCTGTGCAACTGTCGTGAAGTCCCCACACACGTAGCAAAAAGAATTGGCCTTGTTGAGGCATCCTCGGTGTTTTGACGAGCTTGAAGCCATTGGAGAATCTGAAAAAAAAAACAAAGTAAAATTAAATCATATGTAAGGCAATAATAATTATGTGGGTCATTGGAAATTGTAATACAAATATATATCCAAAAGATTGTGTAACACAATTGTCGAGGGACACCAACCTCCTGCGCTGACTGCCAGTGCACTACTGGCTGTTGATTGAGACGTGTTGGCTACGCTTAACTGCCAAAATCCGTCTTGATATATAGCTACATATATATATAATGTAATTCTATCACTTACATTTATTGCATAATAACTAAAAAACAAGACATAAGTCACACAATATTAGAAATTAACCCTGAATGCATATAGGCCTTTATGTACAGTATGTGTACAGTATGTGTATGCATATCTAAAAAACTAGAGGTGATGAGTAAAAACGGATTTCAAATCTGAATTCAGCACCCCCAAATTAGGTTAAAACAGCTATTTTCGTGCTTGCCTCAATTTCTTTGAAAACCAGTGTAATATAGAGCTTCACGTTATTTATGTTACTACCTATAATTCACAAAGTTTATACAGAACAACACCACAAGAAACCTTGTTTACAAACCTGAACAAACAGCTAAACAGTGTGCTGTTGTTTTGTATCTGTTTCCATTCCCGCTACAACACCCGTAAATACATCTGAGACTGCCTAGATAGTAGGAATACACGGGGAAGTTTCCTTTATAACCTCAGGTGGAGACGTGCAATCATGCCCTGTAAAACTATGATTCGGTCAATGTGATTTTAAAACTGTATATGGTAAATTTAACAAACCTTGAAAGACCAAACTTACGGTATGCAAATAGTTTCATGTGTTGTAATTATAGCAAAAAAATTATTAACCTAGCGTTAATTGATTCTTACAGCTGAGGCGTTATAAAACACAGTTGTCTTTAGGGTAATTCGCTGACATGAACCATTTGTATAACTTGACATAAAAATTCCAGACTTCTATTTAGCAAACAATCTAAAAAACAGTGGTGTAATACCAATAATAAGAGATTTTTGTAATGTTCTTTATAAACAAATTAACCAAGTGACGTCACCAGAAGTTACGACATCAGTTTTTGTTAAATCTTTCTCCTTCGTTACCCTAGAACTGACTGAGACAGAATAATTTGTAATTAACCATGGACAATTTGTATAGATTAGTTTGATATCAAGTAGTATATTATTGTTGATATCAAAAAGTATATTATTGTTGATATCAAGTAATACATTATTGTTGATATCAAGTAGTACATTATTGTTGATATGAAGTAGTACATTATTGTTGACATCAGGTAATACATTATTGTTGATATGAAGTGATACATTATTGTTGATATGAAGTAGTACTTTATTGTTGACATCAGGTAATACATTATTGTTGATATGAAGTGATACATTATTGTTGATATGAAGTAGTACTTTATTGTTGATATCAAGTAGTACATTATTGTTCATATGAAGTAGTACTTTATTTTTGATATCAAGTAATACATTATTCTTGTCATCAAGTAATACATTATTGTTGATACCAAGTGGTACGTTATTGTTGATATCAAGTAATACATTATTGTTGATATCAAGTAATACATTATTGTTGATATCAAGTAGTACATTATTGTTGACATCAAGTGGTACATTATTGTTGATATGAAATGGTCGTTATTGTTGATATCAAGTAGTACATTATTGTGGATATCAAGTAATACATTATTGTTGATATCAAGTAGTACATTATTGTTGACATCAAGTGGTACATTATTGTTGATATGAAATAGTACGTTATTGTTGATATCAAGTAGTACATTATTGTTGACATCAAGTAATACATTATCGTTGACATCAAGTAGTACTTTATTGTTGATACCAAGTGATACATTATTGTTGATATAAAGTAATACATTATTTTTGATATCAAGTAATACATTATTGTTGTCATCAAGTAATACATTATTGTTGATATGAAGTTGTACATTATTGTTGACGTCAAGTAATACATTATTGTTGATATCAAGAAATACATTATTGTTGATATGAAGTAGTACTTTATTGTTGATATCAAGTAATACATTATTGTTGATATCAAGTAATACATTATTGTTGATAACAAGTAATACATTATTGTTGATATGAAGTAGTACTTTATTGTTGATATGAAGTAGTGCATTATTGTTGACATCAAGTAATACATTATTGTTGATATCAAGTAATACATTATTGTTGATATGAAGTAGTACAATATTGTTGATACCAAGTGGTACTTTATTGTTGATATCAAGTAGTACATTATTGTTGATATGAAGTAGTACATTATTGTTGACATCAAGTGGTACATTATTGTTGATATGAAATAGTACGTTATTGTTGATATCAAGTAGTACATTATTGTTGACATCAAGTAATACATTATTGTTGATACGAAGTAGTACATTATTGCTGATATAAAGTAATACATTATTATTGATATGAAGTAATACATTATTGTTGATATCAAGTAGTACATTATTGTTGACATCAAGTGGTACATTATTGTTGGTATGAAATAGTACGTTATTGTTGATATCAAGTAGTACGTTATTGTTGATATCAAGTAATACATTATTATTGATATGAAGTAATACATTATTGTTGATATCAAGTAGTACATTATTGTTGACATCAAGTGGTACATTATTGTTGATACGAAGTAGTACATTATTGCTGATATCAAGTAATACATTATTATTGATATGAAGTAATACATTATTGTTGATATCAAGTAGTACATTATTGTTGACATCAAGTGGTACATTATTGTTGGTATGAAATAGTACGTTATTGTTGATATCAAGTAGTACGTTATTGTTGATATGAAGTAATACATTATTTTTGATATCAAGTAATACATTATTGTTGTCATCAAGTAATACATTATTGTTGATACCAAGTGATACATTATTGTTGATATGAAGTACATTATTGTTGATATCAAGTAATACATTATTGTTGATATCAAGAAATACATTATTGTTGATATGAAGTAGTACATTATTGTTGATATCAAGTAATACATTATTGTTGATATCAAGTAATACATTATTGTTGATATCAAGTAATACATTATTGTTGATATGAAGTAGTAGATTATTGTTGATATCAAGTAGTACATTATTGTTGATATCAAGTAATACATTATTGTTGACATCAAGTAGTACTTTATTGTTGATACCAAGTGTTACATTATCGTTGATATGAAGTAATACATTATTGTTGATATCAAGTAATACATTATTGTTGACATCAAGTAATACATTATTGTTGATATGAAGTAAATCATTATTGTTGATATGAAGAAGTACATTATTGTTGATACTAAGTGATAGATTATTGTTGATATCAAGTAGCACATTATTGTTGATATGAAGAATTACATTTTTGTTGATACGAAGTAGTACATTATTGCTGATATCAAGTAATACATTATTGTTGATATCAAGTAATACATTATTGTTGATATCAAGTAGTACATTATTGTTGACATCAAGTGGTACATTATTGTTGATATGAAATGGTCGTTATTGTTGATATCAAGTAGTACATTATTGTGGATATCAAGTAATACATTATTGTTGATATCAAGTACTACATTATTGTTGACATCAAGTGGTACATTATTGTTGATATGAAATAGTACGTTATTGTTGATATCAAGTAGTACATTATTGTTGACATCAAGTAATACATTATCGTTGACATCAAGTAGTACTTTATTGTTGATACCAAGTGATACATTATTGTTGATATAAAGTAATACATTATTTTTGATATCAAGTAATACATTATTGTTGTCATCAAGTAGTACTTTATTGTTGATACCAAGTGTTATATTATCGTTGATATGAAGTAATACATTATTGTTGATATCAAGTAATACATTATTGTTGACATCAAGTAATACATTATTGTTGATATGAAGTAAATCATTATTGTTGATATGAAGAAGTACATTATTGTTGATACTAAGTGATAGATTATTGTTGATATCAAGTAGCACATTATTGTTGATATGAAGAATTACATTTTTGTTGATACGAAGTAGTACATTATTGCTGATATCAAGTAATACATTATTGTTGATATCAAGTAATACATTATTGTTGATATCAAGTAGTACATTATTGTTGACATCAAGTGGTACATTATTGTTGATATGAAATGGTCGTTATTGTTGATATCAAGTAGTACATTATTGTGGATATCAAGTAATACATTATTGTTGATATCAAGTACTACATTATTGTTGACATCAAGTGGTACATTATTGTTGATATGAAATAGTACGTTATTGTTGATATCAAGTAGTACATTATTGTTGACATCAAGTAATACATTATCGTTGACATCAAGTAGTACTTTATTGTTGATACCAAGTGATACATTATTGTTGATATAAAGTAATACATTATTTTTGATATCAAGTAATACATTATTGTTGTCATCAAGTAATACATTATTGTTGATATGAAGTTGTACATTATTGTTGACGTCAAGTAATACATTATTGTTGATATCAAGAAATACATTATTGTTGATATGAAGTAGTACATTATTGTTGATATCAAGTAATACATTATTGTTGATATCAAGTAATACATTATTGTTGATAACAAGTAATACATTATTGTTGATATGAAGTAGTACTTTATTGTTGATATGAAGTAGTGCATTATTGTTGATATCAAGTAACACATTATTGTTGATATCAAGTAATACATTATTGTCGACATCAAGTAATACATTATTTTTGATATGAAGTAAATCATTATTGTTGATATGAAGAAGTACATTATTGTTGATACCAAGTGATAGATTATTGTTGATATCAAGTAGCACATTATTGTTGATATGAAGTAAATCATTATTGTTTATATGAAGTAAATCATTATTGTTGATATGAAGAAGTACATTTTTGTTGATACCAAGTGGTACATTATTGTTGGTATCAAGTAATACATTATTGTTGATATGAAGTAGTATATTATTGTTGATATCAAGAAATACATTGTTGTTGATATCAAGTAGTAATTATTGTTTGTTTTGAATTTTGCACAAAGCTACTCGAGGGCTATCTGTGCTAACCGTCCCTAATTTAGCAGTGTAAGACTAGAGGGAAGGGAGCTAGTCATCACCACCCACCGCCAAATCTTCGGCTACTCTTTTACCAACGAATAGTGGTATTGCCCGTAACATTATAACGCCCCCACGGCTGAAAGGGCGAATATGTTTGGCGAGACAGGGATGCGAACCCGTCACCCTCAAATTACGAGTCGCACACCTTAACACGCTTGGCCATGCCGGGCCGTTCCTGAAGAAACGAATATTTATATATTATTGAAATCCCATCTTTGTAACTGTATTTAGATTTGTTTGGTCTGATGTAAATAATATAAATATACAGTAAATACACGTAGTGTACACTGAACGTTATTAAGGTTTGTCTGTTTCAAATATTTCTAACAATTAACTTGTCAGTAAATATAATACAGAACTTTACGTTATTTATGTTACTACCTATAATTCACAAAGCTTATACAGAACAACACCACAGGAAACCTTGTTCACAAACCTGAACAAACAGCTAAACAGTGTGCTGTTGTTTTGTATCTGTTTCCATTCCCGCTACAACACCCGTAAATACATCTGAGACTGCCTAGATCAGTGGTTCTTAACCTTTTTCAGTGTTTGCACCTCTTTCAAATCAGTAATCATTTCTCGCATCCCCTTGAAACTTGAATATAAAAAAAGCTAAAAATACAAAGTTGATGTAATCAAAAATTTTTTTTTAATCTTCATACATACAGCATACCTTTTTTCAAGACAAAATTCAGGGTACATAATGAAAAATTAATTTCAATTTTGTTAATGATGTTTTTATTTAGCCTGTAATGCACAGTAAACTTAGTGACTTCGTTGCTGCTGTTTTTTCTCTATGATGGCATCAAATCTTGGCGTCTTTGTACTGAGTGCCACTCGCATGTCATGTTCAGAATTCAGCCGATTTCTGCATTTTGTTTGGATGTGAAGTAGACAAGAAAATCCTTGTTCACACAAGTAAGTAGTTGCAAATGGTACCAGCACTTCAAAAGCTTTCTTCGCTAATGCAGGGTATGCTTCCAGCTGAGAAGCCCAGAAGTGTTCCAGCTGACTATTGGTGAACTCCATTTGGATTTCACGATTGTGTCTAAGGTCGATGAGATCTTCCTTGATGCCGCTGACATCTTCCAAATTCTGCATGAAAGGATTCAGGATCCAGTTGTCACAGGTTTGCAGCTCTCCACACGAGAAGTAACCCTCAAATGAAGTACGCAGCATCTGCATATGTTCAACAACTTTTGCAACAAAGTCTGGATGCAGTGTAGAATTTTATGTGACTTTCTCTTCCAGGCAGGGGAAATTTGCCAAATTCCCCATCTTCACACGCTTTATCCACAAGACAAGTTTTTCTTTGAATGCAGCCAATTTCGCGCTTGCAGTCACAATGTTGAGTCCCCTTCCTTGCAGAGAGAGATTGAGTTCATTGATAGCTAAAAACACATCAGCCAAATAGGCAAGCATCTGAACAAAACTAGGTTCTTTGAAATATATAGCCAGTTCTTGTACCCCTTCACGGAGAAACTGATGAATTTCTCCTCTCAGTTCAAACACACGAAACAGCACACGACCACGTGACAACCACCTCACTTCAGTGTGGTACAAAAGAACAGTGTGTTCCTGACCCATTTCCTCACAAAGTGACTGAAACAATCGATGGTTCAAAGCTCGGCTGCGAATAAAGTTTACAACCTTGACATAAATATCCAGAGTTTTCTTGAGATCTGGGGGCAATGTCTTTGCTGCAAGAGAGTGACGATGAAGAAAGCAGTGAGTGATTTTCAGATTAGGAACTTCTTTCCTCATTAATGCAGCAAACCTAGAACGATTGCCCAGCATTGCTGGTGCACCATCTGTACATATTGAACCAATTTTGTCAAGGTGAAGTTCGTTTCTTAAGAAAAATTCTTGTATTTTGTTAAGCACATCTATAGCTTGTGCAGTTGTCTTTAAGGACTGACAGAAAAGGAAACTTTCTTCCACTTTTTTCTCCTTCACGTAACGAACTACTGCCAATAGCTGACAACAGTTGGATACATCTGTTGATTCATCCACTTGTAGGCTAATCTTAACTGGACTAGCCTTGATGTCAGCTACAACTTGTTCCAGGATGTCAACACTCATGTCGATGATTCGGTTATGGATTACATCATTTGACAAAGACACTTGTTGGAGTTTCTTCTCAGCTTCCTTGCCGAGAACAATCTTTGCCATTTCAAGGGCACATGGCTTGATCAGTTCCTCACCAATTGTATGGGGTTTATTTGATTTAGCAATCTGGTATGCAACTTCATAAGAAGCACGCAGTAAAGGTTTCTCTGTTGGCGAAAATCCATAAGTCGGCAATGTGCCAACCTGATCAAACCTAGCTCTTTTGACCCTTAATGTCACAATGTCATTTCCTGCATCCCTGCCACCATGTTTGTTTTTTGAAATGTTCATCAAGCTTTGATGGCTTCAAGTTCGCATTGGAGAAGAGTGTGCTGCACAGGATACACTGTGGACGTTGTGTCCCATCCTTCTCTGTAGTACAGGTGAAACCAAACTTGACATATTCGTCATTCCACTTTCGTTTCTTCGACATACTGCAGACAAATCTGGAAAAGAAACACATTCTTTTTTCTGTTTTCTTTTTTTTTTATGAATTATCTCTAAATTATGTGAAGGAGAGACTGAAATACCTGGTTTAATCAGTAGATTTGTAGGCATGACAATACATTCTATGAAAATATTGTAACGGCTACACTGCTACAGTGATGATGTATGTTATGTAAACAACCCATCGCTCATTTAAATAAATGTGTAGAAAGCAAAATCTGAAATAATACATAACCAATCTTCCACCCTACTGTTATGCATCAGAAAAAAAAATAACATTGAAACAGGGAGACCATAACTCACGTGTTGATGGCACGGATGGGTGGTGTGGACTGAGACGTGATGATAACCTCCCTCTCTCTCCGTGTTGCGCACGTGTCCTGTACGCGTCCCTTCCTCGTCTATCCAAATCACATACCCGTTTGTTTACCCTGTATTGGAATCTGATGCAACTTTACCACTTCATTAGGAAATCAGGTTTAGGTTTAACTTTGTCTCGGAACACTGCTGAAGCAAAAATGTTTCTTCTTAGGAGAAATATAAAGCATACTCTTATGTAAAAATATAGATTTGCTTTAATTATTCATGGGCATCCTCGCACCCCTTGGGAATCATCTTCGCACCCCCTAGGGGTGCGGGCACCCCTGGTTAAGAACCCCTGGCCTAGATAGTAGGAATACACGGGGAAGTTTCCTTTATAATCTCAAGTGGAGACGTGCAATCATGCCCTGTAAAACTATGATTCGGTCAATGTGATTTTAAAACTGTATATGGTAAATTTAACAAACCTTGAAAGACCAAACATACGGTATGAAAATAGTTTCATGTGTTGTAATTATAGCAAAAAATTATTAACCTAGCGTTAATTGATTCTTACAGCTGAGGTGTTATAAAACACAGTTGTCTTTAGGGTAATTCGCTGACATAGACCATTTGTATAACTTGACATAAAAATTCCAGACTTCTATTTAGCAAACAATCTAAAAAGCAGTGGTGTAATACCAATAATAAGAGATTTTTGTGATGTTCTTTATAAACAAATTAACCAAGTGACGTTACCAGAAGTAACGACATCAGTTTTTGATAAATCTTTCTCCTTCGTTACCCTAGAACTGACTGAGACAGAATAATTTGTAATTAACCATGGATAATTTGTATAGATTAGTTTGATATCAAATAGTATATTATTGTTGATATCAAGAAGTATATTATTGTTGATATCAAGAAGTATATTATTGTTGATATGAAGTAGTACATTATTGTTGACATCAAGTAACACATTATTGTTGATATGAAGTGCTCCTTTATTGTTGATATAAAGTAGTACTTTATTGTTGATATGAAGAAGTACATTATTGTTGATATCAAGTAATACATTATTGTTGATCTCAAGTAATACATTATTGTCGATATGAAGTAGTACTTTATTGTTGATATAAAGTAGTACATTATTGTTGATATCAAGTAATACATTATTGTTGATCGCAAGTAATACATTATTGTTGACATGAAGTAGTACTTTATTGTTGATACCAAGTGATACATTATTGTTGATAAGAAGTAGTACATTATTGTTGATATGAAGTAATACATTATTGTTGATATGAAGTAATACATTATTGTTGATCTCAAGTAATACATTATTGTTGATATCAAGTAATACATTATTGTTGACATCAAGTAATACATTATTGTTGATATCAAGTAACACATTATTGTTGATATCAAGTAATACATTATTGTTGACATCAAGTAATACATTATTGTTGACATGAAGTAGTACATTATTGTTGATATGAAGTAATACATTATTGTTGATATGAAGTAATACATTATTGTTGATATCAAGTAACACATTATTGTTGACATCAAGTAGTACTTTATTGTTGATACCAAGTGATACATTATTGTTGATATGAAGTAATACATTATTGTTGATATGAAGTAATACATTATTGTTGATATGAAGTAGTACATTATTGTTGATATGAAGTAATACATTATTGTTGATATGAAGTAATACATTATTGTTGATATCAAGTAACACATTATTGTTGATATCAAGTAATACATTATTGTTGACATCAAGTAATACATTGTTGTTGATATGAAGTAGAATATTACACCATGTAACAAAAGTTTTACTTTTTCTTGTTCCTGGACAGAAAGTGTTATTTCCCAATTGCTTATGTCTAAAGTACATTTAAAAGACCTACTTTTTTCTTGAAACTTTGCTTTACTGATCTGGGTAATGAAATTTGTAAATTTACCAGAACATTCCAGGTACATTTAGAGAATTTACTCGAACTTACAAGAATCTTCAAGAACTTTCTAGAATGTTATAGAAACCTCAAAGCTCCATAATGGGAATAAGTGTCCGTCTCTTCCCCTGGATCATTCAGTGCACCTCAGAGAGGAATACAACAGCATCAAGACCTTGCTAGAAGTATGATGAGTATGGTTGGAAGGTTATCAGAGTCTTCAGAATGTTGGCATTCCTGATGGGTCTCCAAGGAGTCTTTACCAAGGTTCCTTGTTATCTTGGCCTTTGGGACAGCAGGGACACCACAGCACATTACAACAGGAAGCACTGGTCAAAATAGACCGAATTCTCTGTGGGGAGGCCCAGTGTCAACTGTGATCCACTAGTGGACCTCCAGAAGGTGTTGTTTTTACCACTGCACATAAAATTAGGTCTCATGAAACAATTTGTCACAGCCTTCGTGTATCTTCGATACTTCTTCCCTGAGCTATCTGAGACAAAGGTCAAAGCTGGTGTCTTCGTTGGACCACAAATAAAGAAGATCCTGGAGTGCACAGAATTTCCCAAAATGCTCAGTAGGGAGGAAAAAAAAGATTGGGGCAGCTTTGTCGCACTGGTTTGGGACTTCTTGGGCAACCATAAGGCCAAAAATTATGTGGAACTGGTTGAGGCTATGGTGAAGAACTACGATAAAATGGGCTGCAGGATGTCCCTGAAAGTCCATATCCTTGACGTTCATCTTGATAAATTCAAGGAGAACATGGGAGCATACTCAGAGGAGCAAGGCGGGCGCTTTCACCAAGATATACTGGACTTTTAACGCCGCTACCAAGGAGCGTATAACGAAAACATGATGGGAGATGAAATTTGGGGGCTGATATGTGAAAGTGATTTACATTACAGTCGCAAATCTCGAAAAACTACTCACTTCTAAACATGTTTGTATAACTTTAGTATAAATACATGTAAATCTTGATTCATACGTTGTTTTATTCAGACTTGATGTAAATAAAATGTGCAAGTTTGCCCGTTTTTACATATAAAATAGGTTAATTTCTAAATTTCATTATCCAGGTCACAAAAGCAAAGTTTGAAGGGAATAATGGTCATTTTCTGTACTTTTACAACACAAACAGTTAAGAAATAACACATACTATCCAGGAACAAAATGTGTGTTACATCGTGTTATTTAAGTCAAAGTATTTCCACAACAAATTTTAGGAACATTATATTAGATTAATAACGCTAAGAAAATATTGTTTTCATATATTTATTATCAATCGAAAATGATGCGAAATGCATTTTACGTGTCTTACTCGAAATATTCCTCATACAGTTTTGTTTGTTTTGAATTTCGTGCAGAGAAAGAAACCTTCACGAATATATAAAACAATAATTTCTTATGATTTATAAACGATTTCATTTCTTTCTTTCTTTAGGCGGAATATTACATAATGGCCTCTGTGTACTTTAGTATTAACAGGCATCAAACCATGAATTTTACAGTTATAAGACCTCACGCTGAATATATCGCTGAATGAATAGATGACTAACTGACTGATTTATCTGAGTTTATTTCAACCTTGTTACGTGTTACATTAACAACTGTAACTATCTTATTCTAGTAACAACCACAACAAAATAAATCAATACCTTTATTTTTACAATATATATAAATTGTTATTAAAGGAAAATTCATTCTAACTCAGTTCTATTTTGTGTTGTCATGACGAATAAAAATTATGTTTACTTATCTCATTAGTTCTACATTTTCTTAAAGAAAGCGTTTAAATAAATATAAAAACAAGAGAGGCCTAAAACACGTGATAAAAGTAACTTTGTAACTTCTATTGTCTATAACTCAATAGCTTAAGTGAAACCAGTCAGTAAAACTTGTAAAAATGAAAGTCCTGCTTTCTTCAGACGATAAGTAACCTCATAAGGTCACGTGACTGTTACTTTCTATTTGTTATCAAGGTGTTTCTGGGAAGCATCGTGTTCGTTACTGATAAATTTAATACAAAAGACAGCCACCAAGAATAAACAGCTATTTCATGTCCATCAGTTGAGACAAACGAACAAAAATGTTTGGAAAGGTGATTTTGTTTCTTTTGTTGACGTCACTTAGCTTCTCACTAGCCACAGGTATAGTTCTCTTTTGTTACGTCTTCTGTAAGATTCATTTCTGTTATAACCGTAAAACAATACAATTATTAATTATTTTAAAGTTTCATACTCTTGAATAACACTGAAAAATAACTGTATTCCAGGATTCCCGAAATGTGAAATTTGAAAACATTAATCAATATTAGGGTTAAGTGTCATAAGTACAAATGCTTGTCATGAAACAATTATTATACTAAGTGACTGCCCACCTAAAGTTTATCAAACGTAATCTATACAGTAATAACAGAGATTGCTTGATACCGTCACAGATCGTGGTAAAGACTGCAAATCTCCACCTGATTCAGGACGTTGTAAGGCCTATTTACCTAGGTATTACCATGATACATACAGCCACCAGTGCAGGATATTTATTTATGGTGGTTGTGGCGGGAATAGAAACCGATACAAAACAATAGCAGACTGCTTGACCGCTTGTTCAGGTTTGTTTAATACAGTTTCCTTTCATTTTGTTCTGTATAAACATTTTGCATTTCGAGGTATTTATACTGTAGTATATTGAACGTGAATATATATATATTACAGTTACTAAAACACTACTTGCTAAAACTGTGGAAACTTAAAAACGTTCAACGTACACAACATGTATATTTATAACACTAACATCAGACCAACAACTCTAGGTACATTCATGTAGTTGGAATACCAATAATATACATATTGATTCTGTAACACGGAAGATGAAAGTTTCCCGGAAATACGTAACATGATGCACTACAAAAAGCTGATACATTGTTCTGTCTAATTTCCTTACTTGATGTATCTAAACAAACACGTGTTCAGTAGATTTATAAAGGAACATATCATTCCTTTTGATAGATTATTTTAGATTTCTAATAGTAGACAATATGAAACTAACTTAGAGTCATTTATTTTTTTATATTACATCGTTTGTCTTGGGAATAAAAGAAGTAACAGGCAGTGACAAACTTAGTTATCTAATAACCTACAAGTGATATGTTGTTAGTCAATAAACTATAGGTTATATATCATTTTCTAATAAACTAGAACTTACATATCGTTATCTAATAACCTAGATGTTATATTTTATTATCTAATAACCTACAGGTTATATATTGTTATCCGATAATCGACAATATATGTATAATTATCCAGTGAGCCACGGGTGATATACAGCTATCCAGTAAACCACATTATATACCGTTATTCGGTAAACTACAGATTATGTTTTGTTATCCAATAAGCTACAGATTATATTTTGTTATCTAGTAAGCTACAGATTATATTTTGTTATCTAGTATGCTACAGATTATATTTTGTTATCCATTAAGCTACAGATTATATGTTGTTATCCAATAAGCTACATATTATATTTTGTTGTCCAATAAGCTACGGATTATATTTTGTTATTCAGTAAGCTGCAGATTATATTTTGTTATCTAGTATGCTACAGATTATATTTTGTTATCCATTAAGCTACAGATTATATTTTGTTATCCAATAAGCTACAAATTATATTTTGTTGTCCAGTATGCTACAGATTATATTTTGTTATCCAATAAGCTACGGATTATATTTTGTTATTCAGTAAGCTGCAGATTATATTTTGTTATCTAGTATGCTACAGATTATATTTGTTATCTAGTAAGCTACAGATTATATTTGTTATCTAGTAAGCTACAGATTATATTTGTTATCTAGTAAGCTACATATTATATTTGTTATTCAGTAAGCTACAGATTATATTTCTTATCCAGTATGCTACAGATTATATTTTGTTATCCATTAAGCTACAGATTATATTTGTTATCCAGTATACTACAGATTATATTTTGTTATCCAGTAAGCTACAGATTATATTTTGTTATCCAATAAGCTGCAGATTATATTTTGTTCTCCAGTATGCTACAGCTTCTATTTTGTTATTCAGTAAGCTGCAGATTATATTTTGTTCTCCAGTATGCTACAGATTATATTTTGTTATCCATTAAGCCATAGATTCTATTTTGTTATCCATAAAGCTAAAGATTATATTTTATTGTTCAGTATGCTACATATTATATTTTGTTATCCAATAAGCTACAGATTATATATTGTTATCCAGTAAGCTACAGATTATATTTTATTGTTCAGTATGCTAAAGATTATACTTTATTGTTCAGTATGCAACAGATTATATTTTGTTATCCAATAAGCTACAGATTATATATTGTTATCCAGTAAGCTACAGATTATATTTTGTTATCCATTAAGTTACAGATTATATTTTGTTATCCAATAAGCTACATATTATATTTTGTTGTCCAGTATGCTACAGATTATATTTTGTTATCCAACAAGCTACAGATTATATTTTGTTATTCAGTAAGCTGCAGATTATATTTTGTTATTCAGTAACCTGCAGATTATATTTTATTGTCCAGTATGCTACAGATTATATTTTGTTATTCAGTAAGCTACAGATTATATTTTGTTATCCAGTAAGCTACAGATTATATTTGTTATCCAGTAAGCTACAGATTATATTTGTTTTCCAGTAAGCTACATATTATATTTGTTATTCAGTAAGCTACAGATTATATTTTGTTGTCCAGTAAGCTACAGATGAAATTTGTTATCTAGTAAGCTACAGATTATATTTGTTATCTAGTAAGCTACATATTATATTTGTTATCCATTAAGCTACAGATTATATTTGTTATCCAGTATGCTACAGATTATATTTTGTTATCCATTAAGCTACAGATTATATTTTGTTATCCAATAAGCTACAGATTATATTTTGTTATCCAATAAGCTACAGATTATATTTTGTTATTCAGTAAGCTGCAGATTATATTTTGTTGTCCAGTATGCTACAGATTATATTTTGTTATCCATTAAGCCATAGATTGTATTTTGTTATCCATTAAGCTACAGATTATATTTTATTGTTCAGTGTGCTACAGATTATATTTTGTTATCAATAAGCTACAGATTATATATTGTTATCCAGTAAGCTACAGATTATATTTTATTGTTCAGTATGCTACAGATTATACTTTATTGTTCAGTATGCTACAGATTATATATTGTTATCCAGTAAGCTACAGATTATATATTGTTATCCAGTAAGCTACAGATTATATTTTGTTATCCATTAAGCTACAGATTATATTTTGTTATCCAATAAGCTACATATTATATTTTGTTGTCCATTATGCTACAGATTATATTTTGTTATCCAACAAGCTACAGCTTATATTTTGTTATTCAGTAAGCTGCAGATTATATTTTGTTGTCCAGTATGCTGCAGATTATATTTTGTTATTCAGTAAGCTACAGATTATATTTTGTTATCCAGTAAGCTACAGATTATATTTGTTATCCAGTAAGCTACAGATTATATTTGTTATCCAGTAAGCTACATATTATATTTGTTATTCAGTAAGCTACAGATTATATTTTGTTATCCAGTAAGCTACAGATTATATTTGTTATCTAGTAAGCTACAGATTATATTTGTTATCTAGTAAGCTACATATTATATTTGTTATTCAGTAAGCTACAGATTATATTTGTTATCCAGTATGCTACAGATTATATTTTGTTATCCATTAAGCTACAGATTATATTTGTTATCCAGTATGCTACAGATTATATTTTGTTATCCAGTAAGCTACAGATTATATTTGTTATCTAGTAAGCTACATATTATATTTGTTATTCAGTAAGCTACAGATTATATTTGTTATCCAGTATGCTACAGATTATATTTTGTTATCCATTAAGCTACAGATTATATTTGTTCTCCAGTATGCTACAGTTTATATTTTGTTATCCATTAAGCTACAGATTATATTTTGTTATCCAAAAAGCTACAGATTATATTTTGTTATCCAAAAAGCTACAGATTATATTTTGTTATCCAATAAGCTACAGATTATATTTTGTTATCCAATAAGCTACAGATTCTATTTTGTTATTCAGTAAGCTGCAGATTATATTTTGTTGTCCAGTATGCTACAGATTATATTTTGTTATCCATTAAGCCATAGATTGTATTTTGTTATCCATTAAGCTACAGATTATATTTTATTGTTCAGTATGCTACAGATTATATTTTGTTATCCATTAAGCTACAGATTATATTTTGTTATCCAATAAGCTACATATTATATTTTGTTGTCCAGTATGCTACAGATTATATTTTGTTATCCAACAAGCTACAGATTATATTTTGTTATTCAGTAAGCTACAGATTATATTTGTTATCCAGTAAGCTACAGATTATATTTGTTATCCAGTAAGCTACATATTATATTTGTTATTCAGTAAGCTACAGATTATATTTTGTTATCCAGTAAGCTACAGATTATATTTGTTATCTAGTAAGATACAGATTATATTTGTTATCTAGTAAGCTACATATTATATTTGTTATTCAGTAAGCTACAGATTATATTTGTTATCCAGTATGCTACAGATTAAATTTTGTTATCCATTAAGCTACAGATTATATTTGTTATCCAGTATGCTACAGATTATATTTTGTTATCCAGTAAGCTACAGATTATATTTTTTATCTAGTAAGCTACAGATTATATTTGTTATTCAGTAAGCTACAGAATATATTTGTTATCCAGTATGCTACAGATTATATTTTGTTATCCATTAAGCTACAGATTATATTTGTTATCCAGTATGCTACAGATTATATTTTGTTATCCAGTAAGCTACAGATTATATTTGCTATCTAGTAAGCTACATATTATATTTGTTATTCAGTAAGCTACAGATTATATTTGTTATCCAGTATTCTACAGATTATATTTTGTTATCCATTAAGCTACAGATTATATTTGTTATCCAGTATGCTACAGATTATATTTTGTTATCCATTAAGCTACAGATTATATTTTGTTATCCAATAAGCTACAGATTATGTTTTGTTATCCAATAAGCTACAGATTATATTTTGTTATTCAGTAAGCTGCAGATTATATTTTGTTGTCCAGTATGATACAGATTATATTTTGTTATCCATTAAGCCATAGATTGTATTTTGTTATCCATTAAGCTACAGATTATATTTTATTGTTCAGTGTGCTACAGATTATATTTTGTTATCCAATAAGCTACAGATTATATATTGTTATCCAGTAAGCTACAGATTATATTTTATTGTTCAGTATGCTACAGATTATACTTTATTGTTCAGTATGCTACAGATTATATATTGTTATCCAGTAAGCTACAGATTATATATTGTTATCCAGTAAGCTACAGATTATATTTTGTTATCCATTAAGCTACAGATTATATTTTGTTATCCAATAAGCTACATATTATATTTTGTTGTCCATTATGCTACAGATTATATTTTGTTATCCAACAAGCTACAGCTTATATTTTGTTATTCAGTAAGCTGCAGATTATATTTTGTTGTCCAGTATGCTGCAGATTATATTTTGTTATTCAGTAAGCTACAGATTATATTTTGTTATCCAGTAAGCTACAGATTATATTTGTTATCCAGTAAGCTACAGATTATATTTGTTATCCAGTAAGCTACATATTATATTTGTTATTCAGTAAGCTACAGATTATATTTTGTTATCCAGTAAGCTACAGATTATATTTGTTATCTAGTAAGCTACAGATTATATTTGTTATCTAGTAAGCTACATATTATATTTGTTATTCAGTAAGCTACAGATTATATTTGTTATCCAGTATGCTACAGATTATATTTTGTTATCCATTAAGCTACAGATTATATTTGTTATCCAGTATGCTACAGATTATATTTTGTTATCCAGTAAGCTACAGATTATATTTGTTATCTAGTAAGCTACATATTATATTTGTTATTCAGTAAGCTACAGATTATATTTGTTATCCAGTATGCTACAGATTATATTTTGTTATCCATTAAGCTACAGATTATATTTGTTCTCCAGTATGCTACAGTTTATATTTTGTTATCCATTAAGCTACAGATTATATTTTGTTATCCAAAAAGCTACAGATTATATTTTGTTATCCAAAAAGCTACAGATTATATTTTGTTATCCAATAAGCTACAGATTATATTTTGTTATCCAATAAGCTACAGATTCTATTTTGTTATTCAGTAAGCTGCAGATTATATTTTGTTGTCCAGTATGCTACAGATTATATTTTGTTATCCATTAAGCCATAGATTGTATTTTGTTATCCATTAAGCTACAGATTATATTTTATTGTTCAGTATGCTACAGATTATATTTTGTTATCCATTAAGCTACAGATTATATTTTGTTATCCAATAAGCTACATATTATATTTTGTTGTTTAGTATGCTACAGATTATATTTTGTTATCCAACAAGCTACAGATTATATTTTGTTATTCAGTAAGCTACAGATTATATTTGTTATCCAGTAAGCTACAGATTATATTTGTTATCCAGTAAGCTACATATTATATTTGTTATTCAGTAAGCTACAGATTATATTTTGTTATCCAGTAAGCTACAGATTATATTTGTTATCTAGTAAGATACAGATTATATTTGTTATCTAGTAAGCTACATATTATATTTGTTATTCAGTAAGCTACAGATTATATTTGTTATCCAGTATGCTACAGATTAAATTTTGTTATCCATTAAGCTACAGATTATATTTGTTATCCAGTATGCTACAGATTATATTTTGTTATCCAGTAAGCTACAGATTATATTTTTTATCTAGTAAGCTACAGATTATATTTGTTATTCAGTAAGCTACAGATTATATTTGTTATCCAGTATGCTACAGATTATATTTTGTTATCCATTAAGCTACAGATTATATTTGTTATCCAGTATGCTACAGATTATATTTTGTTATCCAGTAAGCTACAGATTATATTTGCTATCTAGTAAGCTACATATTATATTTGTTATTCAGTAAGCTACAGATTATATTTGTTATCCAGTATTCTACAGATTATATTTTGTTATCCATTAAGCTACAGATTATATTTGTTATCCAGTATGCTACAGATTATATTTTGTTATCCATTAAGCTACAGATTATATTTTGTTATCCAATAAGCTACAGATTATGTTTTGTTATCCAATAAGCTACAGATTATATTTTGTTATTCAGTAAGCTGCAGATTATATTTTGTTGTCCAGTATGATACAGATTATATTTTGTTATCCATTAAGCCATAGATTGTATTTTGTTATCCCTTAAGCTACAGATTATATTTTGTTATCCATTAAGCCATAGATTGTATTTTGTTATCCATTAAGCTACAGATTATATTTTGTTGTCCAGTATGCTACAGATTATATTTTGTTATCCAACAAGCTACAGATTATATTTTGTTATTCAGTAAGCTGCAGATTATATTTTGTTATTCAGTAACCTGCAGATTATATTTTGTTGTCCAGTATGCTACAGATTATATTTCGTTATTCAGTAAGCTACAGATTATATTTTGTTATCCAGTAAGCTACAGATTATATTTGTTATCCAGTAAGCCAGAGATTATATTTGTTATCCAGTAAGCTACATATTATATTTGTTATTCAGTAAGCTACAGATTATATTTTGTTATCCAGTAAGCTACAGATTATATTTGTTATCTAGTAAGCTACAGATTATATTTGTTATCTAGTATGCTACAGATTATATTTTGTTATCCATTAAGCTACAGATTATATTTGGTGTCCAGTATGCTACAGATTATATTTTGTTATCCAGTAAGCTACAGATTATATTTTGTTATCCAATAAGCCACAGATTATATTTTGTTATCCAATAAGCTACAGATTATATTTTGTTATCCAATAAGCTACAGATTATTTTTTATTGTTCAGTATGCTACAGATTATATTTTGTTATCCAGTAAGCTACAGATTATATTTGTTATCCAGTAAGCTACAGATTATATTTGTTATCCAGTAAGCCATAGATTATATTTGTTACTCAGTAAGCTACACATTATATTTGTTATCCAGTAAGCTACAGATTATATTTGTTATCCAGTAAGCTACACATTATATTTGTTATCCAGTAAGCTACAGATTATATTTGTTATCCAGTATGCTACAGATTATTTTTGTTACTCAGTAAGCTACACATTATATTTGTTACTCAGTAAGCTACACATTATATTTGTTATCCAGTATGCTACACATTATATTTGTTACTCAGTAAGCTACACATTATTTTTGTTATCCAGTAAGCTACATATTTGTTACTCAGTAAGCTACAGATTATATTTGTTATCCAGTAAGCTACACATTATATTTTGTTATCCAGTAAGCTACGCATTATATTTGTTACTCAGTAAGCTACACATTATATTTGTTACTCAGTAAGCTACACATTATACTTGTTATCCAGTAAGCTACAGATTATATTTGTTATCCAGTATGCTACAGATTATATTTGTTACCTAGTAAGCTACACATTATATTTGTTACTCAGTAAGCTACACGTTATATTTGTTATCCAGTAAGCTACACGTTATATTTGTTATCCAGTAAGCTACAGATTATATTTGTTACTCGGTAAGCTACACATTATATTTGTTATCCAGTAAGCTACAGATTATATTTGTTATCCAGTATGCTACAGATTATATTTGTTACCCAGTAAGCTACACATTATAGTTGTTATCCATTAAGCTACAGATTATATTTGTTATCCAGTAATCTACAGATTATATTTGTTATCCAGTAAGCTACACATTATATTTGTTATCCAGTAAGCTACAGATTATATTTGTTATCCAATAAGCTACAGATTGTATTTTGTTATTCAGTAAGCTGCAGATTATATTTTGTTATTCAATAAGCTACAGATTATATTTTGTTATCTAGAGTGCTACAGATTATATTTTGTTATCCATTAAGCTACAGATTATATTTTGTTATCCAATAAGCTACATATTATATTTTGTTGTCCAGTATGCTACAGATTATATTTTGTTATCCAACAAGCTACAGATTATATTTTGTTATTCAGTAAGCTACAGATTATATTTGTTATCCAGTAAGCTACAGATTATATTTGTTATCCAGTAAGCTACATATTATATTTGTTATTCAGTAAGCTACAGATTATATTTTGTTATCCAGTAAGCTACAGATTATATTTGTTATCTAGTAAGATACAGATTATATTTGTTATCTAGTAAGCTACATATTATATTTGTTATTCAGTAAGCTACAGATTATATTTGTTATCCAGTATGCTACAGATTAAATTTTGTTATCCATTAAGCTACAGATTATATTTGTTATCCAGTATGCTACAGATTATATTTTGTTATCCAGTAAGCTACAGATTATATTTTTTTATCTAGTAAGCTACAGATTATATTTGTTATTCAGTAAGCTACAGATTATATTTGTTATCCAGTATGCTACAGATTATATTTTGTTATCCATTAAGCTACAGATTATATTTGTTATCCAGCATGCTACAGATTATATTTTGTTATCCAGTAAGCTACAGATTATATTTGCTATCTAGTAAGCTACATATTATATTTGTTATTCAGTAAGCTACAGATTATATTTGTTATCCAGTATTCTACAGATTATATTTTGTTATCCATTAAGCTACAGATTATATTTGTTATCCAGTATGCTACAGATTATATTTTGTTATCCATTAAGCTACAGATTATATTTTGTTATCCAATAAGCTACAGATTATGTTTTGTTATCCAATAAGCTACAGATTATATTTTGTTATTCAGTAAGCTGCAGATTATATTTTGTTGTCCAGTATGATACAGATTATATTTTGTTATCCATTAAGCCATAGATTGTATTTTGTTATCCCTTAAGCTACAGATTATATTTTGTTATCCATTAAGCCATAGATTGTATTTTGTTATCCATTAAGCTACAGATTATATTTTATTGTTTAGTATGCTACAGATTATATTTTGTTATCCAATAAGCTACAGATTATATATTGTTATCCAGTAAGCTACAGATTATATTTTGTTATCCATTAAGCTACAGATTATATTTTTTTATCCAATAAGCTACATATTATATTTTGTTGTCCAGTATGCTACAGATTATATTTTGTTATCCAACAAGCTACAGATTATATTTTGTTATTCAGTAAGCTGCAGATTATATTTTGTTATTCAGTAACCTGCAGATTATATTTTGTTGTCCAGTATGCTACAGATTATATTTCGTTATTCAGTAAGCTACAGATTATATTTTGTTATCCAGTAAGCTACAGATTATATTTGTTATCCAGTAAGCCAGAGATTATATTTGTTATCCAGTAAGCTACATATTATATTTGTTATTCAGTAAGCTACAGATTATATTTTGTTATCCAGTAAGCTACAGATTATATTTGTTATCTAGTAAGCTACAGATTATATTTGTTATCTAGTATGCTACAGATTATATTTTGTTATCCATTAAGCTACAGATTATATTTGGTGTCCAGTATGCTACAGATTATATTTTGTTATCCAGTAAGCTACAGATTATATTTTGTTATCCAATAAGCCACAGATTATATTTTGTTATCCAATAAGCTACAGATTATATTTTGTTATCCAATAAGCTACAGATTATTTTTTATTGTTCAGTATGCTACAGATTATATTTTGTTATCCAGTAAGCTACAGATTATATTTGTTATCCAGTAAGCTACAGATTATATTTGTTATCCAGTAAGCCATAGATTATATTTGTTACTCAGTAAGCTACACATTATATTTGTTATCCAGTAAGCTACAGATTATATTTGTTATCCAGTAAGCTACACATTATATTTGTTATCCAGTAAGCTACAGATTATATTTGTGATCCAGTAAGCTACACATTATATTTGTTATCCAGTAAGCTACATATTATATTTGTTATCCAGTAAGCTACACATTATATTTGTTACTCAGTAAGCTACACATTATATTTGTTATCCAGTAAGCTACAGATTATATTTGTTATCCAGTATGCTACAGATTATTTTTGTTACTCAGTAAGCTACACATTATATTTGTTACTCAGTAAGCTACACATTATATTTGTTACTCAGTAAGCTACACATTATTTTTGTTATCCAGTAAGCTACATATTTGTTACTCAGTAAGCTACAGATTATATTTGTTATCCAGTAAGCTACACATTATATTTTGTTATCCAGTAAGCTACGCATTATATTTGTTACTCAGTAAGCTACACATTATATTTGTTACTCAGTAAGCTACACATTATACTTGTTATCCAGTAAGCTACAGATTATATTTGTTATCCAGTATGCTACAGATTATATTTGTTACCTAGTAAGCTACACATTATATTTGTTACTCAGTAAGCTACACGTTATATTTGTTATCCAGTAAGCTACACGTTATATTTGTTATCCAGTAAGCTACAGATTATATTTGTTACTCGGTAAGCTACACATTATATTTGTTATCCAGTAAGCTACAGATTATATTTGTTATCCAGTATGCTACAGATTATATTTGTTACCCAGTAAGCTACACATTATAGTTGTTATCCATTAAGCTACAGATTATATTGTTTATCCAGTAATCTACAGATTATATTTGTTATCCAGTAAGCTACACATTATATTTGTTATCCAGTAAGCTACACATTATATTTGTTATCCAGTAAGCTACAGATTATATTTGTTATCCAATAAGCTACAGATTGTATTTTGTTATTCAGTAAGCTGCAGATTATATTTTGTTATTCAATAAGCTACAGATTATATTTTGTTATCTAGAGTGCTACAGATTATATTTTGTTATCCATTAAGCTACAGATTATATTTTGTTATCCAATAAGCTACATATTATATTTTGTTGTCCAGTATGCTACAGATTATATTTTGTTATCCAACAAGCTACAGATTATATTTTGTTATTCAGTAAGCTACAGATTATATTTGTTATCCAGTAAGCTACAGATTATATTTGTTATCCAGTAAGCTACATATTATATTTGTTATTCAGTAAGCTACAGATTATATTTTGTTATCCAGTAAGCTACAGATTATATTTGTTATCTAGTAAGATACAGATTATATTTGTTATCTAGTAAGCTACATATTATATTTGTTATTCAGTAAGCTACAGATTATATTTGTTATCCAGTATGCTACAGATTATATTTTGTTATCCATTAAGCTACAGATTATATTTGTTATCCAGTATGCTACAGATTATATTTTGTTATCCAGTAAGCTACAGGTTATATTTGTTATCTAGTAAGCTACAGATTATATTTGTTATTCAGTAAGCTACAGATTATATTTGTTATCCAGTATGCTACAGATTATATTTTGTGATCCATTAAGCTACAGATTATATTTGTTATCCAGTATGCTACAGATTATATTTTGTTATCCATTAAGCTACAGATTATATTTTGTTATCCAATAAGCTTCAGATTATATTTTGTTATCCAATAAGCTACAGATTATATTTTGTTATTCAGTAAGCTGCAGATTATATTTTGTTGTCCAGTATGATACAGATTATATTTTGTTATCCATTAAGCCATAGATTGTATTTTGTTATCCCTTAAGCTACAGATTATATTTTGTTATCCATTAAGCCATAGATTGTATTTTGTTATCCATTAAGCTACAGATTATATTTTATTGTTTAGTATGCTACAGATTATATTTTGTTATCCAATAAGCTACAGATTATATATTGTTATCCAGTAAGCTACAGATTATATTTTGTTATCCATTAAGCTACAGATTATATTTTGTTATCCAATAAGCTACATATTATATTTTGTTGTCCAGTATGCTACGGATTATATTTTGTTATCCAACAAGCTACAGATTATATTTTGTTATTCAGTAAGCTGCAGATTATATTTTGTTATTCAGTAACCTGCAGATTATATTTTGTTGTCCAGTATGCTACAGATTATATTTTGTTATTCAGTAAGCTACAGATTATATTTTGTTATCCAGTAAGCTACAGATTATATTTGTTATCCAGTAAGCCAGAGATTATATTTGTTATCCAGTAAGCTACATATTATATTTGTTATTCAGTAAGCTACAGATTATATTTTGTTATCCAGTAAGCTACAGATTATATTTGTTATCTAGTAAGCTACAGATTATATTTGTTATCTAGTATGCTACAGATTATATTTTGTTATCCATTAAGCTACAGATTATATTTGGTGTCCAGTATGCTACAGATTATATTTTGTTATCCAGTAAGCTACAGATTATATTTTGTTATCCAATAAGCCACAGATTATATTTTGTTATCCAATAAGCTACAGATTATATTTTGTTATCCAATAAGCTACAGATTATATTTTGTTATCCAGTAAGCTACAGATTATATTTGTGATCCAGTAAGCTACACATTATATTTGTTATCCAGTAAGCTACACATTATATTTGTTATCCAGTAAGCTACACATTATATTTGTTACTCAGTAAGCTACACATTATATTTGTTATCCAGTAAGCTACAGATTATATTTGTTATCCAGTATGCTACAGATTATTTTTGTTACTCAGTAAGCTACACATTATATTTGTTACTCAGTAAGCTACACATTATATTTGTTATCCAGTATGCTACACATTATATTTGTTACTCAGTAAGCTACACATTATTTTTGTTATCCAGTAAGCTACATATTTGTTACTCAGTAAGCTACAGATTATATTTGTTATCCAGTAAGCTACACATTATATTTTGTTATCCAGTAAGCTACACATTATATTTGTTACTCAGTAAGCTACACATTATACTTGTTATCCAGTAAGCTACAGATTATATTTGTTATCCAGTATGCTACAGATTATATTTGTTACCTAGTAAGCTACACATTATATTTGTTACTCAGTAAGCTACACGTTATATTTGTTATCCAGTAAGCTACAAGTTATATTTGTTATCCAGTAAGCTACAGATTATATTTGTTACTCGGTAAGCTACACATTATATTTGTTATCCAGTAAGCTACAGATTATATTTGTTATCCAGTATGCTACAGATTATATTTGTTACCCAGTAAGCTACACATTATAGTTGTTATCCATTAAGCTACAGATTATATTTGTTATCCAGTAATCTACAGATTATATTTGTTATCCATTAAGCTACACATTATATTTGTTATCCAGTAAACTACACATTATATTTGTTATCCAGTAAGCTACTCATTATATTTGTTATCCAGTAAGCTACAGATTATATTTGTTATCCAGTAAGCTACATATTATATTTTGTTATCCAGTAAGCTACAGATTATATATCTTTTTGGATATAACAGGTTATAAAATTGTTATACATCCACATTTAGTAACCTAAATGTTACACATTGTTATCTATGAAACCACAATTTATATATTTTTATCCGATAAACTACAAGTTATATGTCATTATCCAATAAATTACAGGTTACATGTTATTATCAGATATATTTCACGTTATACATCATTATTAAATAACCTGCAGGTTATATAACGGTCCAATAATTTGTAGGTTATACAACATTATGCAATAACCTGTGGGTTACATGTTGTTATAAAATAAACTACAATTTATATATTGTTTTCTAAAAAAAATCTATGTCATTATCCAATAACCTACTGTTTATATGTCATTTTCCGGTAAACTACAGGTTATAAATTATTATCGTATAATCTACAGTACGTCAGGAATGTTACAAACTGTAAACCTACCTACTTAACAAAACTAATATTTGATTAATATCACAATAACGGCTTGTACCTTGTTCATGGAGACAGAGACCCTTAAACATGTTTGTGGTACATTAAGAGCCTAGAATATTTTGCAGCAAGTAAACCTGGAAAATTAACTTTTTACACACAGCTAGATAACATATAATATTAACGGTTAATGTGTTGATACAATGCTCTTGAACATAAATAGAAAGGCTATATACAACATATAACAGACACTTGGTACTGCAAATGGTATGTTGAATATGTTCACATAACCGTGTGTACCACATTCTGAATTGTATTCTGTGAACTACAATACACATCTCCAATTACTGTAATCTACTGGGTAGCAAGTGTGTTGTTTTTGATAACTCTTGACAAACATGCTACTAGGGTTCAAACTTAGTGGACAACACTGAAGGTCAGTATATCTCACACTCATATACTTCAGTGTTCCTTTTCGAAAGGTTGCGACATCCCATGGTTTCTGCTTCTGTGCTGCCATCTACAAAACTCAAATATCCCACATGTGCTTGTCAGACGTCACAATTATTACACGTGTATGTTGAAAATTTGTATTTTTCCAAAGAAAAAAGAAAGTTAATACTTTTGTTCCAAGAAAACTTGTTAGTCTTACCCAACAATTATCTGAACAATGTGGTTCAAGAGAGGGAAAAACAAAGCATTGTTGAACAATAGTTTATCAAGAGTTGAAAACATATCTTACCTGGACATAATATCGTATTATAGAGGCCTGTAATCTGAAAACGTAACCATCTCTTGTTTTCTTCTTCTGATTAAAGTGAGGGAAACTAGTTTGCAGTTTTCACTACCTACTTTACCATAACTAACAAAACAGTGTGCAGTTTTCACTACCTACTTTACCATAACTAACAAAACAGTTTGCAGTTTTCACTACCTACTTTACAATAACTAACAAATCAGTGCGCAGTTTTCACTACCTATTTTACTATAACTAACAAATCAGTGTGCAGTTTTCACTACCTACTTTACTATAACTAACAAATCAGTGTGCAGTTTTCACTACCTATTTTATCATAACTAACAAAACAGTGTGCAGTTTTCACTACCTACTTTACTATAACTAACAAATCAGTGTGCAGTTTTCACTACCTACTTTACTCTTACTAACAAATCAGTGTGCAGTTTTCACTACCTACTTTACCATAACTAACAAAACAGTGTGCAGTTTTCACTACCTACTTTACTATAACTAACAAAACAGTGTGCAGTTTTCACTACCTACTTTACTATAACTAACAAATCAGTGTGCAGTTTTCACTACCTACTTTACTATAACTAACAAATCAGTGTGCAGTTTTCACTACCTACTTTACTATAACTAACAAATCAGTATGCAGTTTTCACTACCTACTTTACTATAACTAACAAATCAGTGTGCAGTTTTTACTACCTACTTTACTATAACTAACAAATCAGTGTGCAGTTTTCACTACCTACTTTACTATAACTAACAAATCAGTGTGCAGTTTTCACTACCTATTTTACCATAACTAACAAAACAGTGTGCAGTTTTCACTACCTACTTTACCATAACTAACAAAACAGTGTGCAGTTTTCACTACCTATTTTACCATAACTAACAAAACAGTGTGCAGTTTTCACTACCTACTTTACTATAACTAACAAATCAGTGTGCAGTTTTCACTACCTACTTTACTATAACTAACAAATCAGTGTGCAGTTTTTACTACCTACTTCACTATAATTAACAAAACAATGTGCAGTTTTCACTACCTACTTTACTAAAACTAGCAAACAGTGGTTTTGTGCGTCACTGTTAAAGTTTCAAAATACCTGAAATTCTGACTTTACTACAACTTATGTTCCATTATTTTCTGACTGTACTACAACTTATGTATCCATTACGTTCTGACTGTACTACAACTTATGTATCCATTAAGTTCTGACTGTACTACAACTTATGTATCCACTAAGTTCTGACTGTACTACAACTTATGTTTTCACTAAGTTCTGACTATACTACAAGGTGTGTACCTACTGAGTTCTGACTATACTACAAGGTGTGTACCTACTGAGTTCTAACTATACTACAACTTATGTATCCACTAAGTTCTGACTGTACTACAACTTATGTATCCACTAAGTTCTGACTATACTACAACTTATGTATCCACTAAGTTCTGACTATACTACAAGTTATGTATCCACTAAGTTCTTACTATACTACAACTTATGTATCCACTAAGTTCTGACTATACTACAACTTATGTATCCACTAAGTTCTGACTATACTACAACTTATGTATCCACTAAGTTCTGACTATACTACAACTTATGTATCCACTAAGTTCTGACTATACTACAAGTTATGTATCAACTAAGTTCTGACTATACTACAACTTATGTATCCACTAAGTTCTGACTATACTACAATTTATGTATCCACTAAGTTCTGACTATACTACAAGTTATGTATCCATTAAGTTCTGACTATACTACAAGGTGTGTACCTACTGAGTTCTAACTATACTACAAGTTATGTATCTACTAAGTTCTGACTATACTACAAGATATGTATCCATTAAGTTCTGACTATACTACAACTTATGTATCCATTAAGTTCTGACTATATTACAAGGTGTGTACCTACAATGTTCTGATTATAATATACTTTCTGTATTTACTACGTCCTGACTATAATACAAAGAGTATATCCACTAATATCTGACTGTACTAGAAGATGTATATCCACTAAGTTCTGACTGTACTAGAAGATGTATATCCACTAAGTTCTGACTGTACTAGAAGATGTATATCCACTAAGTTCTGACTGTACTAGAAGATGTATATCCACTAAGTTTTGACTGTACTAGAAGATGTATATCCACTAAGTTCTGACTGTACTAGAAGATGTATATCCACTAAGTTTTGACTGTACTAGAAGATGTATATCCACTAAGTTCTGACTGTACTAGAAGATGTATATCCACTAAGTCCTGACTGTACTAGAAGATGTATATCCACTAAGTTCTGACTGTACTAGAAGATGTATATCCACTAAGTTTTGACTGTACTAGAAGATGTATATCAACTAAGTTCTGACTGTACTAGAAGATGTATATCCACTAAGTCCTGACTGTACTAGAAGATGTATATCCACTAAGTTCTGACTGTACTAGAAGATGTATATCCACTAAGTTTTGACTGTACTAGAAGATGTATATCCACTAAGTTTTGACTGTACTAGAAGATGTATATCCACTAAGTTTTGACTGTACTAGAAGATGTATATCCACTAAGTCCTGACTGTACTAGAAGATGTATATCCACTAAGTCCTGACTGTACTAGAAGATGTATATCCACTAAGTTCTGACTGTACTAGAAGATGTATATCCACTAAGTTTTGACTGTACTAGAAGATGTATATCCACTAAGTTTTGACTGTACTAGAAGATGTATATCCACTAAGTTTTGACTGTACTAGAAGATGTATATCCACTAAGTTTTGACTGTACTAGAAGATGTATATCCACTAAGTTCTGACTGTACTAGAAGATGTATATCCACTAAGTTCTGACTGTACTAGAAGATGTATATCCACTAAGTTTTGACTGTACTAGAAGATGTATATCCACTAAGTTTTGACTGTACTAGAAGATGTATATCCACTAAGTTCTGACTGTACTAGAATATGTATATCCACTAAGTTCTGACTGTACTAGAAGATGTATATCCACTAAGTTCTGACTGTACTAGAAGATGTATATCCACTTAAGTTCTTAACATTGTTCACAGAAATATTTCTACACAATAATGAAACTCTGGTGTGTAAGGAGGTTTCCATTGTATTTTAAAACAGTGTAAGAACTGTAGATAACTTAGAAACTAATAATTGTTAGAAGTAAAGAGATAGGTCTGAGAATATTGCGGTCCTTAGATCTTAGTCAGTAAACTACAGGGAAGGCAGCTAGTCAGTAGTACCCACTGCCAATAAGGTAGATACTCTTGCCTGATCCAGAACTGAAAATTGATCATAATTCCTCTAGTGCATTCACGAAGTGTGGAGTGATAAGGGCTAGCGAATCAAACCACTAGCCACGTCAGGGTTGGTTCAGTAAGATGATTATATTGGGTGAGTTGATAAGGGTGGATACAGAATGAACGTGTGGGACTTTTATACACTGTTACTAAGCTGGGTCCTGTATGGACGAACTCCGTTGAATGATGGCACGGATTCTTTTTGGACTGTAATCTCTTCGTCGAGAGCTGTGGTTTCACTGAAATGTGTCAATGAAAGCGATATTTAAGTCCATACAAATCATGATAAACAGGACTATTATTATAAAAAGTCCAGACCTGTTCTAGAAGATACCTAAAGAGACTGCTCTTCAAACCAGTTTTGAACAAATATAGAATGGAAGATTTCTACTATAGAAGGTAATGCTTGTATTTACTTCCTGTGGTATGACATCAGAAACGTGTTTAATTGCTTGACGGTCCAGAATTTGTTCTTGTTGAAGGAAGTTGGAAGCAGCAGAGAAACACGCTATGTGACTACATGCGTTACGAGGTTAAATGCAAATCCTTTAAGTATATAAAACTAGAGGTAAATTTAGTCCTCAGGATGTTCCTGTTAACTGACAGGGAATATATTCGGGAGGTGATTTTCTGGTTAACAGTTGACATCCGAGTCTTCCAGATTAGATGTTTGTCGAAAACAATAAGAAGACATTTGATTACACTAAAAACGATGGGTGGGTACATGGTCGTATTGTACGTTAAATAGGAATATATTGTGACGAAATATTAATAATACATAGGACAAGAATGTACGTATCTGGTCTAGGGGACAATAACATAAGAACCTATTGACTGTGATTGTATTTACTGTAACACGTGATTGTATTTACTGTAACACAGATGAAGTAATAGTGCAGAGAATATTTGGGCAATCCTTCATGTAACAGTAACACTCGAATGATCCTTTTATCTTACTTTGAAGAAACTGGTTTGTAGTGTAGAATTAACCGACTGTTTATAGTATAAAATTAACGGAGTGGTTCATGCTATAAAATTTCCATGGTATTGAACTATTGTTTTGTCCACCTAGTGGCTCAGTGATCACTCCTTAGGTATGTAATTATGAAACCGGATTCTGATACCTAAGGTGGGAATTGCCTTGATATATTATTGTGTAGTCTTTTCTTTCAATCAAAAGAAATCACTACTACAGTTGTAATAAACAGAATTAAACAACTTATTCATACTTCGGAATATCGATTTGATTTCTATGTACAGTCTTGTTTTGCTGGTTTTTGAATCTCGCGCAAAGCTACACGAGAGCTATCTGTGCTAGCCGTCCCTAATTTAGCAGTGTAAGACTAGATGGAAGCCAGCTAATCATCACCACCCACCGCCAACTCTTGACTACTCTTTATCAACGAATAGTGGGATTGACCGTAGAATTATAACGCCCCCACGGCTGAAAGGGCGAGCATGTTTGACGCGACGGGGATGCGAACCCGCGACCCTCAGATTACGAGTCGCACGCCTTAACGCGCTTGGCCATGCCGGGCCTGTACAGTCTTAACTGACTGGTTCACTAATCTAGTTGCAACAATTAATCACTTTATAATTATTCCACGAGAACTGTCTCTGCTGGTAAGGCTTAACTAACCTTGGATTCATCACGACTTTTCTTCTTGTAAGTAAACAAATGTTTAAACAGGATTTGTTGGCGTCAGCATTTTCCCTCTCTGGTTCACGTTCGAATCTTGTCAAGGCCACCTAACGTAATGTATAAATATCTTGAGAAACGAGACACACAGTAAGCTCATCAGGTCACCAGTATGTATTTGTTTTTTCGTACTCAAGAACAGAGCTACACAATGGGCTATTTATTCTGTGCACATTGTAAGTGTAAAAATATTATTTTACCTTATAATTCTTGAAACCTGCAAACGATATAAACAGAAATGTTGAGAATTGTGGAAGGGAAAACCTGTAATCCAACCTTTCATCAGACTAAAGGACAACAAAAAATAACTTTTCACAACATAACAAACCATATAGAAATAAGGAACCGTTTATATAGTCGAATTTATCCAACTCTTGAAATTCTGCCTATTACCCATATGCCCCCGAAATGTATTTTTACACAACTGATTAACAACACTTCCCCATAACTACATTTTGTTTAATTGTAACAGAAATCAGATTACTGCACGATAACATTTTGAACACGACTCAGGTTTTATGTTTTCAATATTTAAAGAAAGGGAAGAAAAAGAAAGAAAGAAAAATGTACAACAGATAGACAGACAAACTAAAAATAATAAAAACTGAGAATACATTTTACTATTTCGGATTCTGTATTGTCTGACCATGAAACAGAGTGTGATTACAGCAGGGTTTTTCCCTAGTGAGGTAAATTACCACATTGTTAGCGGAGAGAAACTTCCTATATAAGAGTTAACGTCACCACGGGTAAGTATCCACAATCCAAATGTCTCGAAAAGTATTGTTGTTCGTTGTTGGGATTTTGTTGTACGTCGCAGTTACTGCAGGTAAGTTTGGTAATTCTTTGGGACTGATTTGTTTTCAATTTCACGCAAAGCTACAGGAGGGCTATCTGCGCTGACCGTCGCCAATTTAAAAGCGTAAGACTAAAGGAAGGGCAGCTACTCAGCACCACCAACCGCCAAAAGTTGGGCTACTCTTTTATCAATGAATAGTGGAATTGACCGTCACATCATAACGTTGCAACAGCATACAGAGCGAGCATGTTTGGTGTGACAGGGATTCGAACCCACGACCTACATATTACGAGTCGAATGTCTCAAGCACCTGGCCTTGACAGGTTCCAATTCTTTAGGAAAACATGTAAACAAGCTAATTATATATATTTATATATATATATATATATCTGTGTGTGTGTATGTATCTTTCTATCATGTCACGATTTTAGTTCGTAATCTTTACTGTAGATCAAAGTAGTTAATCTAGATAATATTCGAATCGAACCAATCTCTTCTTTTCTGCGGAAATTACGTAATATCCTTCCTCCCATATCCACTGGTTTTTATATCTACCAATCACGTATAGTTTCATTTTGAAAAGTTAATTGTTTTAAAGTACGGATCATTTTCATTTATAACTATAACTACTTTTCACTCAATAAGCAGATACTTTAAAAATTAGAAAGATTGAAAGTAATCAGCTTGTTCATGTACAGGAACTATTTTGTTCTGCCCTACTATTGTCTTATGGTAATCAGCTTGTTCATGTACAGGAACTATTTTGTTCTGCCCTACTATTGTCTTACGGTAATCATTTTGTTCATGTACAGGAACTATTTTGTTCTGCCCTACTATTGTCTTATGGTAATCAGCTTGTTCATGTACAGGAACTATTTTGTTCTGCTCTACTATTGTCTCATGGTAATCAGCTTGTTCATGTACAGGAACTATTTTGTTCTGCTCTACTATTGTCTTATGGTAATCAGCTTGTTCATGTGCAGGAACTATTTTGTTCTGCTCTACTATTGTCTTATGGTAATCAGCTTGTTCATGTGCAGGAACTATTTTGTTCTGCTCTACTATTGTCTTATGGTAATCAACTTGTTCATGTACAGGAACTATTTTGTTCTGCTCTACTATTGTTTTACGGTAATCAGCTTGTTCATGTACAGGAACTATTTTGTTCTGCTCTACTATTGTCTTATGGTAATCAGCTTGTTCATGTACAGGAACTATTTTGTTCTGCTCTACTATTGTCTTATGCTCGACATGGCCAGGTGAGTTAAGGCGTGCGACTCGTAATCTGAGGGTCGCGGGTTCGAATCTCGGTAGCACCAAACATACTCGCCCTTTCAGCCATGGGGGCGTGATAATGTGACGGTCAATCCCACTATTCATTGGTAGAAGAGTAGCCGAAAATTGGCGGTAGGTGGTGATGACTAGCTACCTTCCACTGCTACCTTCTTACACTGCTAAATTAGGGACGGCTAGCGCAGATAGCCCTCAAGTAGCTTTGTGCGAAATTCAAAACAAACAAACAAGTGTGAAGACGACACATGCTTTCAGAAAGTAGTACTATATATATCATCTTAACGTTTAGATAGATCAGGGTAAATAAATTAATGTATAATTTGATAAAAAAGACATATAATGTTAGATGTAAGGTAAAAAAAATAGTATAAAATTAAATAAATTCTAAGGTTTAAGTGTGAAGTTTATTGGAAATATCAAGTTATATTTGACAGTAACTTTAACATGTTCACATGATACTAACGGACTAATTCTCTACTTTTAATTAGTTTCTGTATTTTAAAATTATATCTTATAAAGATTACGCTATGGTAATTCTATTTGTAATCACAAAAGGTACTAAAATGCTTCAGTCTCAAACGAAAACAATAAAATCTGTACCCATAAAATACATAATAAATATATACTTTTGTTGTAAACATAACGTTTTCTAAACATTGTAACTTTATCTGTCTACAATATTCCATTTTTAGCCACTTTCTGGTTTGGAGTGCTAAGAGACATCTTATGAGCACAATGAACTAAACAGCAAACTACTGACATTGCCGGGTTTTTTAATTTGAGCACGCAAACCACCTAAAGGTGTTGCTATTACTTAAATAGTGGGATTCACTATAACATTTATAACGCACCAACAGCTAAAAATGCGAAACGTATTTGGTTATAAGGTGTCTCGGAACCAAGAACAGTGAATCTCGTTGGGACAGATTAACCATTATGCCCCAAATGAAATGTTTTCTTCTTTTATTACAATTTAAATACCCTAGTAATTATTGGGCAATAAACAGTACAATATTTTTTTTTCACATTAAGACATAAATATATTTTATATTAAAATAACACTAGTATCTTTAGATATACCTCTAGTGGTGAGAAATACAATCAAGGTATTAATTTTTTCTTTTTGTAGCTAAAGGACCCTTTCTGGACTGTACATCACCTCCAGTAACAGGTCCATGTCGTGCAGAATTTAAACGTTACAATTATAATACAAGAACCAAACAATGTGAACCATTTATATACGGTGGTTGTAAAGGGAATGGAAACCGGTACAAATCTGAACAGGATTGTTTGGATGCTTGTTCAGGTTTCTAAAGTAGGCTTACAATTTAAGTTTCAATAAAGATCCTAATTATTTCAAATTTAAAATTATACACAGAAAATCAGTAACAAATGTAATAATCATGTAATTAAGATTATTTATACAAAATTATTATTATTAATTATTCTATCACTTTCCTAAACCAAGTTAGAAACCAAGTTTAGAAGTGAAGAACACGAATTATATTAGGACTAAATTAATAATATAGAAAATTAGTTTTCATATTATAAGGTAGACAGTTCATCAAAATATAATCTGTGTTGAAGGATGAATACGTGAAATATTGTTCATAATAGTGAACAGTATTTTATTAATACAATAAACTACACGTACTCAACAGTGTACAAACACGTGATTGTTAACACCAAGTTCTGATGATATCAAGTAGTATATTACTGTTAAAACAAAATAAATTATTGTTAATACAAAGATAGTACATTATTATTAATTATACTTAGTACAAGTTGTTAATACAAACTGGTGGATTACTGTATTATAATAAATTTACCACAAAGTGACACTTTGTACGTTACAGTTACAAACTACAATAACAATTAATACATGTTTGTCCATTCATGCACAACCTTAGCTGTTATTACTTGGTTATTTACTCAGCTCGTAGCATGTGAAAAACAACCTCAGTTTGGAATATATGAACATATCTTGACCAAGAGTGCAGTACACTACTGTCAATACCAAGTAATGTATCATCGTTACACAAAGTATTCCATTACAGTTAACATCAAGAACATGTTTTTCACCAGTATTACATTATTATTAGGAACACGTGGTGCATTACTGTTAAACTCATTGAGTGAAACAATAAAAAACGTTCGTTTGTTTACAATTTTGAGTTAAGATAATTTTGTTTGTTATTGTATTGTATTATTGAATTAATTTATAAAGATATGAACTGTTTAGTATTTAAAACCTAAATAATATCATATAAAGATTCTATAAATATATTTGTTACATATGAACACTGACAACCATGAACGAAACGACCCTAACCAACATCTACTTTCATGTTTCAGGTTCACGTTAGGCCTTACGTCCCTAGACGAAGACGCTTCACGGACTCTGTGATAACCACGATACTTTATATTTTCAAATATTGTTGTTATGTGTGTTTCTACATATACGTGTTCAATACCTTCACTTCTCTCTATTCTTATAATAAAAAGATATAAAGGAAACCAATAAATATCTGTATTTCTGAATTAATCTTTGTTTTACTGGTATATCATTTAATATCGTGAATAATTTGTTGTGCCACAATAACGTTCAGAATTATTCTATTAGGAACATTTTGGGAGAAACTAAACCTATTCACGTATCATTTGTCGACATATGAATTACATTGTCTTCCTTATTTCTGAATTTAATGTAATTAATTCAATTAAAAATAATACATTTGTTATAGTTTTATCTTGTATTTGTTTGTAACACTGTTCAAAATAGAAACGTTTGTTCTTCACTCTAATAATTAGACAAGCATCATAAAATATACTTCATACTTTCAAATGTGGTTGTGTTATAAAAGTAACAATCAGTACCTGAGCATGTTTCAAATTATTCTTGATAACAAAATTATAGAGTAAAAATAAATAATTAATTAAATGCAAACTCAAGTGATCCCAGTACAGGTATTAGTGGATAAATACTTTGTGTGTAGTTTTATATGTAACTGTAATAGAACATCAACAAGTTTATAGTGAACTAACACTAACAACAAACACGTTTCTCTGTTTGTTTTATTGTCTGAAGACATTGAAATAAGACGAATGTCATAAGTAATGAAGAATAATCTGGATTGATTATAGCCGTTAGATAAACTTACGTGTCAACATACGACAATAGATAACGAAGTAGATCACGTGCTTCTGGACAGCCATGACATCATAGTTCCAGTGTAACAACATAATATTTATCATCATCTTTGTTTGTTTTTTGGAATTTCGCACAAAGCTACTCGAGGGCTATCTGTGCTAGCCATCCCTAATTTAGCAGTGTAAGACTAGATGAAAGGCAGCTAGTCATCACCACCCACCGCCAACTCTTGGGCTACTCTTTTACCAACGAATAGTGGGATTAACCGTGACATTATACGCCCCCACGGCTAGGAGGGCGAACATGTTTAGCACGACGCGGGCGCGAACCCGCGACCCTCGGATTACGAGTCGCACGCCTTACGCGCTTGGCCATGCCGGGTCATTATCATCATCTCTCAACATGACAATAATTAATACAGTTGGTATAATACAGTAACTCGTTAGTTACTTAAATCTCCTAACCAGTTAAATGGTCCTGAAAAGGACACTTATCATTAATGTATTAGTTCCATGGATTTCCTATATATTTATATTTATATTATCTTAAAACAATTATATCGTGAAATTATTAAAACTTAATTATTGGCTCTATTATGATAAATCAAGTAATTTTTACAGCGATTTTCGACTGTTATTTTTGATATGCAAGACAAAATAGTTCATTCTATATAAGATATTTTTCATATGTTTATCTCATGTTTCACAAAGGTAGGTGGCGTTCCAGATATATATTGTATTACTAAAGCAAATATATTATTCGATGTGTCTCAACATGGGTCATCAAGGAAACGTTTATTAAATATTATGGAATAAGTGAACTTCACTAGTTTTACTTTATAACCTGACAACATATTTTATTTTTCACATAATATTTTAAGTTATATCTCACCTAACATTCACAAAGAAGGACACAATACTGACACAAAGGTTTAATGTCTACAGTTATTTATATTGAAACAACAGTTTTGCATATTTTAACATCTGAATTTTACAGTTTGAAACAACTGTTAAGTAATAAACAAATAATTTGTTGTCCAGTTAGTATTAAAGTTCAAAATTGTATTGAACTTTGACCTTGCCACAACTTCAAACTTTTTTAGGTCCACAAAATTGGTGAAAAATATGGATTTCATTTCTAAACTTTCACATAGATTATTTCAGATAATGTTTTGTGAGACACTCAGTAGTTCGCTTCCACATTTAAAACGTACATATTATTTGAATTATATAGTTATTATAACCAATAATATACTGCTTTTGTTCTATATCTAAACATAATAAATGAACGACCTCAGGTTTCACTTTACTATAATTCCTGATCTCAAAGAACTTTGAGACTTATTAAGACACTATTAGAAAACCACACACTGACTTTCAAGAAATACAAAGATCGTCTTGTGGTCAGACACACACAAACAGTGATTCTACAGTAAGCAAAACCATCGTGGACATATCGACATAATATTTTTAAGAACTAACTATTCACTTAGCAGAGAGGGGTGATCCAGCTTTATAACAATCAGATGTGTTTAGTATTCATAATCAATTCCTAGTTTGGTTAAGAAAATATAGAGGGCAGTAAGGTCTAGAAAACCCTATTGATCATGGGTTTCAGTTAATACAGATGATGTTTTCATTTGAATACATGAAAAACATTTATTAAAATAAAAGTCAATTATATTACACTGTTACCATACACGTATTTATGTTATGTTCAATACTGATAGGAAGCTTTATATAATTTTAATGTTAACAATACTTTAACTATAGTTTTTGTATGTAAACTTCCCGACAAATGGCCAGACTGTGTCAGAATGTTTAGAATATTTTCAAGTACAATTTATGATTTTTACACAGCATGTAAGATATATAAGATTTTATTATACAATACGCCATATTATGTAAACTAATGGTGTAAGAATTATTTGTTCATGATTAGTGTTTGTAATCACAGTTTCCACTTCAGACATATTCTAGTTTTAAATATATGTCTGAAACAAACTGTCTGAAGGTCAGTCAAATCTGGGTCAGTTTTTAAATACAAATATCCTGTACCTTTCACTACTAGTAACCAGACCTAATGTAGTTCTGTTACATGAATAAAGAATGATGAACCAGCTCTTAAATGTAAGTATATCATTACAGACTTTGTTAACTTATGTAATTTATGTGTTTGTTTAACATCGTGATGACTACTTTCAATTATGTTCTTTATAATATTATGTGATTTTAATAATCATATATTATGTTATATTTTAATCCATTGGAAGAAAAAACAAATGTTGTTGTCTGTAACAAGCGGTGAAAAACCAGTAAGTCATAAAACAAAAACAATTAGGTTCCTCTTCCATTATACAAGGTGAACAAACACCTGATTCATCTCTTGTTCATTTTACTGGGAATAACAGTTACTTCATTCTAGCAAGTTACGAGAAAAAATTGAATGTTTATATTCGATAGTGTGAGGACTTTGGAAATAGAAACCTATATGAAACCAAGGAAGGTATCACTTTTCTTCAACAGGATAAAATGAATTTAAACAGAGGATATCAAACAATAGTATAGCTGTACAGAGAAAAACTGAACATTTTTATTTTCTAGAAAAACGAAACCGTGTTGCATTGTTAATGTTTTTTTATCTTTTGTTTATATATTGATTCAATTATAATGGTATTGATATGTTATTTAATAAGGTTTTATTTGTTTTATCAAAATCTGAATGTCTGAATTTACGTGCACTGAGGTCTCGTATTAATATTTACTTTAATTTAAAATTATTGAGAAAACAGGTTAACTCCAATATTATTAACATATATATATCCTAAGCAAGTGTACCATATTTTACAACTGGTGTAGAAAGAACAGAGTGAAACCAATTATCTTAGTTAAATTAATCTTTCTTGTACCACGTGAGTTCGTGATAAATATATAAAGTTATAGTTCAAATCAATATTGTAAAAAGTAAATATACGTCTTTTTTAATCTGTATTTAATAAATTACTTACATTTATCAGGTTCTGATGATTACTCTAGTAAAAGACAGTTTATCCAGGAGTTATTAAATATAATATACTTACGTTCTACCTTTGAAGATTTTAAAAATAAACGAAATTCGTAAAACAACATTTACAAATTATCCACAGAATATTTCAAGTTATTCTTTCTTACGGAAAAAAAAACACAATAAAAACAAATGTTTTATATAACATTTTATAAATCTAACATGTTTACTGTATATCATAACCTACTTTATAACAATATGTATATTCATCATACTTTAACAATGATGAACATATTTTGTTTGTCATTAAACCTAACAGTTCGTATAATAAATTCATATGTTTGTACACTTTACATACAATAACAGAAAGCTACATGTACACTCACGAAATTCTCAGTATTTGATGGTGAAATAGGAAATTATAAGTAATTACTTCCTCTTTTCCATTTAGAACTTATATATTTGTCATTTAAATATAACTTTATATCTATAACAACCAATGTCTATACACAGTCTAACTTCTTGAAGGTGTAATTGTTTAGACACGTAAAGAAATAACAGTGTCATCTATCGTCTTACAACTTGGTCAATGTTCTTCAACTTTATCCAGGGTTAATTTCCTCTGTCAGGTCGACAGATTGACAACATTTGATAATTACAAATAACCAATACATAAAATATACATGAATTATAAGTACCAAGTTTAACACCTTCAGTATATCCAGTGTGGATTTCTTGTATTCTTTTCTATTCATTTTGACCCGTACACTGACCCTTTCTTTATCAGTCAAATAACCGTTACTTGACAAATAATTTGTTCTCTATGAGTTTCCTTGAAAAATATAAATATGTTTCATCTGTTACACATTAACACAATGTGTTAAATACTGTGTTACATCACTCTATCTATCTTTATAGAAATAAGTCACAACAATATTATGGTGACCGTCTCTTAATATTTTGATGTACTTCTATATTTTATAATCTCACGACATAAGATATGGTAAACAAGAAAAACAAATCAATCCTTTATATGAATTCAATTTATAAAGAGTGTCCCTATAATATTCACATGAAAAACAAAACTTTCAGAAACATGGTTCGATTTCCTTCAAGATATCATCCTTCAAAGATCATACTTATTATAATAAAGTTATTGTAACCATATTACATAACCACAGAACTTTATATGTCAGCTTGCTTGATAGAAGGTTTAAGAAAATTTTCTTAAGTTCGCTGTAACAACGAAAATAAGTAATAACATATTGACATACAGTTTTCTTTAAATCGCCTCCTAGTGGCATAGCGGCATGTCTGCGGATTCACACCGCAGGGTACATATAACCCGTTGTGTAGCTTCGTGTTGGCCCGGCATGGCCAAGCGATTAAGGCGTGCTGTGCGACTCGTAATCTGAGGGACGCGGGTTCGTATCCGCGTCACGCTAAACATGCTCGCCCACCCAGCCGTGGGGGCTTTATAATGTCACGATCAATCCCACTATTCGTTGGTAAAAGAGTAGCCCAAGAGTTGGCGGTGGGTGGTGATGACTAGCTGCCTTCCCTCTAGTCTTACACTGCTAAATTAGGGACGGCTAGCACAGATAGCCCTTGAGTAGCTTTGTGCGAAATTCCAAAACAAGCTTCGTGTTTTATTCTAAACAAACAAATAATATCCTTAAGTTACAGTTAGCCATGTTCTTATATTAAATAAATAAATGCTGTTTAGAAGAGCTGGAACTTTGCTATCCAGTTTTCAAGTAGTTTTATGATCATTGATAAAACACAGAGTTTTGTTGGTAAACAGGTTTACAGCCATGAACTTGTTATCACTACAGTTATTTCTGTCACTAAAAGGAAAGGAAAACAACAGCCTAGAGGTTTCTCACACAGACCACTAGGATACAGTAAAACACTGAGATAAACGAAATTTCCCTTAAGTTATAACAACGACTGAATACATGAAACTACCGTCATTATTAGACGATACACTCTTGCAGGTATCGGAGCTCGTAATGTGAGCTTGAAGGTTGTGAACATATCGTTCGAAACACGATATCATTTACCAGTTAAGATATCTAAGAATTTGTATTTATTTAATTATTTCTAACAGACTTTATATTTTTGATAAGTAACTAGTGGTTAAATATTTTCACCTGATGAAATGAGAATCATCTCGGATCTTAAAAAGTAGGCTTAACTTAGTTTCTTCAATAACATTTAGAATCTCACGTATTTCAAATATACTTTATTGCATTGAACAGAACATGTAAAAACAAACTTGTTTATAATCGCAGCTTACGATGATAAAAAAGATGGTGATTGTAAATATAAAATTAAATTCACAAAGGTATGAAATACCTATAACTAAAAAAACACAAGTTATTTGTTGGCCTTTTGTTTTTGTTTTTAAATTTGATCAAAAATTACACAAGAAATAGCTACATATATCCTCTAGTGCTTATTGTATACCAAGTGCGCATGTTTGTGATACATGTTAAAAATATCTTTTCCATGAATGACAAACTTAAGTTTTGTTGAAGTTCTGAAATCCTTTTGCAGGTAAAATCACTATTTTACACTTCTTCCTGTTACATGACGAGATACATTACACTATGAAACAAAATTATTACTTTTTGTTGTTCCTGGGCAGAAAGTGTTATTTCCCAATTGCTTATGCCTAAAATAAATAGAAAAAAAACCTATTTTTCTGTTCAAAGTTTGCCTTTGTAACCTTGGTAATGAAATTTTCAAATTTACCCATTTTCCAGAACATTTCAAGTAGATTCAGTGCTGAGGAGCTGATAGAGAATTTTTTCGAACTTTTTAGAATTTTCTAGAACTTTCTATAGTAATATACATACAGGGTTCACCACTTTAGTTTAGTTCTAGCTGCCTAAGTGAACACATAGACCTATCTGATTTTATCAGAGATAGCATCAAGAAGCTTCCAGCATTCTCCAGAAATATTCTGCTATGTATGTGACCAATATATCAAGACAAGAGCGTAAAAGTACTCTGTGACAGCATCTGCTAAAATGTGTGAAGCCTACAAGGCATATTTCGCCATGCTTATCGGGGATCAATACAACCCCTGGGGACTTCATTTTACCCGCGGGCACTGCAAAACAAAACTCTAGAAGGTGAGACGGACAAGTTTTGATTGCTTGAATAGTAATATTTTATATGATACAAATTTTACGCCTGGCATGGCCAAGCGCTTAAGGCGTGCGACTCGTAATCCAAGGGTCGCGGGTTCGCGCCCGCGTTGCGCCAAACATGCTCGCCCTCCCAGCCGTGGGGGCGCTATAAAGTGACGGTCAAACCCACGATTCGTTGGTAAAAGAGTAGCCCAAGAGTTGTCAATGGGTGGTGATGACTATCTGCCTTCCCTCTAGTCTTACAGTGCTAAATTAGGGACGGCTCGGTTCATTGGGCTAACAACCTACTCACTCAAATAGTTGTTGAAGAATCCGCAAGCGATTGCGGTTCTGTGTTTCTAGATGGAATCTAATTGTGATAACTAAGCTAATACAAATTTTAGACCTTTTTAAAATTTAAATATATTTTAATTTATTGTTAATTTCCAATAGTATAGAAAAATATCAAATATAAAATAACTTGCATGAACCTCTTATACATTAGCTGTGGATGAAATACATTTATTCTTCATAATAACAATTTTGTTTTGCTCTTTTGCAGGATGGTACAGAGGGGAAGAGAGAGCCCTAAAGTTCGCTATTTCAAGAATTTGATGTGAACTCACTGACCACTCACGCAATTGATACTTCTGCATGGTGGACCCTTTCAAATGTCGGGCTGGCAAGAATGCGTCTGTTATCATGTATCCGGACCTTCCATCACCCCAGTGCCACACTGCTCTGAGCTCCCTGTATCCACTCTGCCAGAGAGAAAACAGCCATCCTCAGAAGAGAGCAGCAAATCAGAAGAGGAGGTAGACGTTGAAGATCCACATTACAATTTCAGAGATGCAGCTGGTGAGAGAAACCCACACTACTCCAACCAAAGAGGTCTCAATGACTTGATCAGAGATCTTGGTTTAACAAAGTCGAATACTGATATTATATTTGAAAATGTGTTACAAATCAGGAAAACTACTCATTTATAAACATTTTGTTCATTTTTGTATAACTTTAGTACAAGTACACCTTGATTCATATGTTGTTTCATTCAGATTTTATGTAAATGAAAATGTGCAAATTTATCCAGTTTTACATAGAAAATAGGTTAATTTCTAAATTTCGTTATCCAGGTCACAAAGGCAAAGTTTGAAGGGAATAATGGCCATTTTCTGTATTTTTACAACATGAGCAATTGAGAAATAACACGCACTATCCAGGAACAAAATTTGTGTTACATAGTGTTATTTGTGTTATAAAGTCTTATTATCGACGTCAAGTAGTGCCTTACTGTTAATATCAAGTAATGTATTATTATTAACACTAAGTAGCATATGTTGTTAACACAAAATACCGCATTATCGGTACACGATATATTACATTGTATTTATTACCAAGTAGTAAAATGGTATTTATAATACAGTATTGTTAGAACCACGTACTGTTTAGAAGGGATAGAAATGAGTCATTGTGAACACAGCCCTGGTACATCTGCAACCAAATGGTTGGGTTGACCGTCACGTTAACTGTTTCAAGAGTGAAAAGTCGAGCATGCCAAGTGAGGTACCACCAGGTTGGTATTCTTGACCATGAGTAATTACGTGGCTCTAAGAAGTAACTCACACAAGTAATAATGAGACCAGATTTATCTTTCTGTAACTAAAATGGTAACTGTAACTAAAACTGAGACCTCAGTAATATATAAATTTTCTTTTTTCAGAAATGTGACAGAGATGAATATTTGGGGAAAAACTGAAGATCGTGGACAAGAAGACGATACTTTATGTTATCGTCAAATATATCTAACCATGTTTGTGTTCGATTGATTAATAACACAGAATGATGTATTATGTATTTTTTTGTATTCCTAATACTGGCAAATAAAACGAATTTCAAGTTTGGCATGAATTCTTATTAATCGACTCGTCATTCGTTATGATACACACAGGAAGCCTACATTTCAAACATTAACCTGATATAATTATCCAATAAACCATAGTTTATAAGTAGTGCTTGAAAACTGTAATTATAATCAGACATTTAGTGTTTAAAATAAAACTAATCTCCGAGTAAAATATATATTAATCAAGGATATGGAGAATTAACAGAAAGCCAGTGAAATACCAAATTAATCAGAATTACGTTCCATAAAAAATTATTCTGGAAGTTAATAACCCACTGGTGGGGTAAATGTTCATCACAGAAGACAAGCCCTAGATGAATGATTTTCAGTGTAGAATAAAGTCAGCGTTAACAAACAATCTTGGGTCAGAGGTAGGTTTGAAAGAATTTCAAGTTAAAACTCTAGATTCGATATCGGTGATGGAAACACTGAAGATATTCCACTGTGTACCTTGATATATGAATTAACCAATCCAAATAATTTAATGTAGTTGGTCCTGCCATCTATTGAGATTAAATATTAATTTTGGAGAATTTATATTGAAGATAAAAGGTAAAAAGAAAGAATTAATAATACATTTTTCAGTAATTATTATTAATTAAATATTATTGTTAAACATATAGTAAGTAATAGAATGAAAATCTATGAACTGTAATCTATGTTATTATCGAAATAACAAGAAAGGCTTAACAAACAGAAAACTTTTCAAAGTAATTTCGTTTCTTCTGTGTGGATATTTGGGTATGTTAATTTTTAAATACCCAGGAGGGTCAGGTGCACGAGACCTCTTCCCCCATCAAAATAATTAATCACTCTTAGTTTTATTTTTGAATTTCGCGCAAAGCTACCCGAGGGCTATCTGTGTTAGCCGTTCCTAATTTAGCAGTGTAAGACAAGAGGGAAGGCAGCTAGTTATCACCACCCACCGCCAACTCTTTTAACAACGAAAAGTGGGATTGACCGTAGAATTACAACGCTCCCACGGCTAAAAGGGCGAGCATGTTTGGAACAAAAACAAACAAATACGATAACCTGGTGTCGCTTTCTTTTATTACTGTTTTCAAAATAGTTGTTGTAGAATATATTCCTTTCACAAAAAGAAAACACGGATTTATTTTCACTGGTAAACAGATATTAATTGTCAAATCTATATTAGATAACAGATATTTTCATAGCTTGTCTGATTGAATCCGAGAAAACGAAACTTTACTGTCCGTTACCCGGGTTTTCACTCTCAGTAGATTATTATTCGAGCTAATTTCATTCTGACTTTACTGTTATGGTGAGATTTGAAATGCTTTCACATTGTAAAGAAAACTTGGTGTTTTTGTTTGTTTGTTTTGAATTTCGCACAAAGCTACTTTGTGCTAGCCGTCCCTAATTTAGCAGTTAAGACCAGAGGGAAGGCAGCTAGTCATCACCAACCACCGCCAACTCTTGGGCTACTCTTTTACCAACGAATAATGGGTTGACCGTCACATTATAACGCCCCCATGCCTGAAAGAGCGACCATGTTTGGCGCGAGGGGGGATACGAACCCGCGACCCTTAGATTACGAGTCGCACACCTTAACACGCCTGGCCATGCCAGGCCAAGAAAACTTGGTAGGTCCGCGATAAATTCAACGACATGTCAACAATGTTCGTGACTCGATTTCACCTTTGGACAGGGCTCCCATCCCCAAAATATAACACTGCGCTAAAAACAAAACAACAATAAATACGAAATACTTTGTGTTGAAATATTGTTATTTTGTTCAGTAAGTCCTTTTACATAATTTGGTAAAAATAAGGTGACGTACAGACCACGAAAAGATAACAAAGAAATTTCTATTTTAACAATTCTACACATCTCATGTATTCTGATATAATTTGTTTGTTTGTTTTTTTGAATTTTGCGCATAGCTACACAAGGGCTATCTGCGCTAGCCGTCCCTAATTTAGCAGTGTAAGACTAGAGGGAAGGCCCTTAGTCATCACCATCCATCGCTAGCTCGCGGGCTACTCTATAACTAACAAAGAGTTGGATTCACCGTCACATTATAATGCCTCCACCGCTAAAAGGGCGACCATATTTGGTGGGACGTGGATTCGAACCTGGCTGTCTGTGATTTGACCACTAGGGTTTTCGAAACCCGCAGATATACCGATACGCCACTGTGTGTTTCTCTTAACATGTCTAATAAAGTTAACTTGATTATATTCGTTTATACATTGTTTTATTATTCACCATTATTTTATTTTTTTTATCAGGTAGTTTCGCCTACAAGGCCTAATGCAAATAAAATCTCGAACAGCCATCTAAACCAAACTTGATAGGACGAGTACAAGAATAACTAAGTCAACTTCATCTTATTCTACGAAAACATATTTCATATTCCAATCATAACGCAATGTAGTTGAAACGAATTATAAAATGATAAAGCAAGCTTTTCGAGATATCAGTGATGACGAGAAACCCACTTGTTGAGAAATTTATATGCAAAAACGGCTCGTTTGGGCTGAGAAAACACTTTACATAGAAGAGCGAACAACGTTTCGACCTTCTTCGGTCATCGTCAGGTTCGAAACGTTGTTCGCTCTTCTATGTAAAGTGTTTTCTCAGCCCAAACGAGCCGTTTTTGCATATAAATTTTTCGAGATATGTAAATACTGGAAGAACAAACAAAATCAGGACTATATTTCTGGCTAAGTCTTTGTAACTTCATTTCAATCTGTACAAGAATCTCGTTGGAATTTTAAACCGTATTGAGTTAAACTTTTGAAAAAACAACAACAGCATAAAAGAAAAAAAATCCGACTTTCACCACATGTTTGATCAGAAACCTGGGACTTCTCGAAGCTCAAATATTAGAAATTAGAAAGAACAGCATTCTAGGACGAATATAAAATGCCTCCGCCATGCAGTCACAACATGGTTAATTTTGATACCTTAACAATAGTGAAAAACATAAAAATCGAAAACTGTCTATATCACTGATTTTGACCTGTAACAAATTATCTTCGTACCAAATCTCATGTAAGTCGGTTAACATACACACAAATACCTTCTTGATTATGCTTTCTTAGCTCAAAAGCTAAACCTAAAACAAGAATTGTCTCTTTCACTGTTTGGAATCTGTACAAAAGTATCGTTGCACATAATTCCATGAATATTGGTCCTAATATGACCGAGTAACTGACCAACCCCTTCATATTATGATTTCGAGTTCTGATCCTCTTAAAAGTACTCAAAATGAACAAATCTAAGTTTTTTATACGTCAGGTGTTGGGAGAATGAAAATGTTTTATCTTGATTGGTTTAAATATGACTGTACTCGAGTCCATGATAAATATTTTCGATTGTTTGACTTCTGACTTCATAAAATTGTTTAAAATGTTTAAATCAAAACTATGTCAGAGAGTATTGACCATTTTGTAAGTTATGATTTACGTTAATAAAAAACAGAAGAATTAAAAACAAATATATGAACAGTTCGTCTCTTTTCTCTACAGATACATAGTTACTTAAAACCATAACAAACGACACTGAGATGAAGTGATGCTAAATGTGATATTATTACATTTGTAATTTAAACTACAATAGTCTAAAGATTTGTGATAATTATATTATCTGGAGATGTTTCTCTCTGTTCACTTAATATGTCCGTTTTCGGTTCAAAGTCAGATGAGTAAAATTTCGCACCTATCTTTAGTGTCTAACAAATCACTGCTAAAGAGGCCTTTCGTATATTACCATAAGTCGTCAACTGGTTATTGAAAAGCCTACTCAACATACGGAGTTTATACAGTAATTTCTAAACCATTATACTGTGTATACCTGCATAATGTTTTAAGACTTGTTTTTCCTTCAGCTACGGGCCAAGCGTAGTTAGGTGAATTAAACATTTATTTGATCTTCGTACATATCTCCTTTCTAATATTCATGATTATGAGACTCCTTTTACGCGGATACTAATATAAAAAATATAATAATAAAAAACTGCCTCTTTTCTCACCCTCCAAGCTAACCAGTGTCGGGTTCAGTTAGTATTTTTGAGGATGACCACGTGCTATTAGAAGGTGATAGTGACACTAAGTTTTGTTTTTCTCCTTGAATGTTTTTTTTTACTAGCTTCCTTCCCTCTGGTACTACACTGCTAAATTAGGAACGTCTAGCGCAGATAACCGTCGTATAGCTTTACGCGAAATTCAAAACACACCAAAAAATCAAATAGTACATTTATTGCCCTCTAGTGGCTTTTCCGATAACTACTGAAGATTATTTAGCTTCAGTACGGTACACACGTAGAAGAGGAATTATCTTCTGTAGGTCTGTGAGAATGTTATACAAACATGCCTTGGTTTATTATTAGACATCTAGTAGGTCTACAGCTATTGTAAAATTTATCTGAGTTATTACTAATTAGTCAACTACATTTATTTAATTTTATACTTAGATTGGTGTTAATTTAATGGGAGAATTGATGGTGTTGTCATAACTAAAGAATTCTGAAGTGTTGTCAGTAACCGTTGGTTATTGGATAGTGATGCTGTGTTAGGAAGATTTTTCAAATGCACGTTTCTTGTTGAGATTATAATAAAAAAAGATAAATTAATAAGGTTCCATTCCACTATACAAATAATTATTTTATTTTCATGTATTACAATAACAATTTAAAATAACGCATAAGACATCATGTTCTGTTATTAATATTAATCTGTTGAAGCCAAACATGTTTAATTGTATCTGAGAATGAAATGTAATAAAAATCAAATCCATCTCGTCAACGAACGTCAGCTTTTCCCAAAATATTCAAGTAGTTCACGTTCCTGAAAAAAACAACAACACATATATATAACAGATACCTACTTTATTAAAAACATTTCTAAAGTTTGGTTCTCGAGTAACTATTATAGATATATAAATAATACGTGCGGTGTATATTTAACGTTATTAAAGTAGATACATTTTGATATTTCTTGTAAGTACTGTTTGTAAATATAATACATATCTTCACACTACCTAAACAAGCAGCCAAACAGTCAGCTTCACTTCTATATCTGTTTTCATTCCCGTCACAGCCTCCAAAAATAAATTTCTTACACTTGTGGCTGTCTGGGTCGTAATAATAACTGGGAATATTAGCTGTACAAGGTCCTGAAACAGGTGGCGACTTGCAGTCTTTAGCTCGGCCTGTGGAGGTATGACAAAATCACTGTCAGTCGTAAATTTATGTTAAGTGTAATAGTTAAAGCTAACTCTTTCATACACTGTAGTTATATTTGAAAATTATAAACCTATCAACATATTATGCTTGTAGTAAAAGTATTATAAAACAGTTGTCTTTCAAGGCAATTCTAAGATATGAAATATTTCTGTGCCATATACCTCGACATGAAGATCCTAAAATTGTGAGTTGAAACTTAACAAGTAAGTTATGAGAAGTTGTTGTTGTTTTGAATTAAGCACAAAGATACACAATAAGCTATATGTGCTTTGCCCACCACGAGTATCGAAACTCGGATTTTAGCGTTGTAAGTCTCCAGACATACCGCTGAGACACTGGAGGGCGTAATTTATGAGAAAAGTTGTAAAACACGAAACGCAAGAGACGTTTCTAACATTTCTTTAAATAAACATCAACAGAATACGAAACACAAACAAACATTCACGTGATTACTATAAACTATGTGCCGATATAATACGACACAATAATGTCTCCATGACAACTAAAACACTAATTATGTTTCTTCAATTAATAAGTTCTACATTTTATCAAAACGTGTTTACTGAGAAACACGGACAGTTCTGTATGACTGTATAACACATCTCAACACCTGAGTTCACTTATAAGTATTTAAATTAAATGTTTTAACAAATACAAACAATATTATTAAGGACAGTGTTTATCTACATGGACGACAGGGAAATCATTGTCCTAATTAATAACGAACATTCATATTTAATTACATGCAATCTGTTGTTAGTTTAATATAATAATATTCTAAACAATAAGTATTTTTAACACTATTATTATCAAAATAAGGATGTTGTAACCCGATCTCCACAAAGATGTATTTATTTTTATATCATTATGTTCATTTTATGTGTTAGGTCAGATATATGTAGTGGATTCAGTAGCAATATGTTATCCGTTCCTGTAATATAATATTTTTTATTTATTCCGTTTTTTCATTGTTAGTATTGTTTGTATTATTATCACCATTTATAGGTGACTTTAAAACTGTTTAAAGTTTTATCTAAATCTCAGATACGGACAATACTTATATATTTCTACTATTGCTACTATATAGTTCATATTGATTGCATCAGCTTCTAAGATTGGAGGCCTGGCATGGTTAAGTGGGTTAAGGCGTTGGATTGGTAATCCGAGGTTCGCGGGTTCGAATTCCTGTTGTACGAAAAATGCTTAACCCTTTCTTCCATGGAAGCGTTATAACATAACGGCGAATCTCAGTATTCGTTGGTAAAAGAATGTCCCAAGTGTATTAAGACATAGCTCTCTAAATGTTGCATTGTTTTCTTTTTATAAATTAGTTTTCAAATATTATATTTTACACACACACTATTACACTGAAGTGTGTTAAAACATTCACACTACAATATACATTTTTTAATGTTTTATTACATTCTTCCAATGTTTTCTCAACATTTTCCTTTGCATACATTTGTTGGCTGCATCAAAACCTTCTTATTGTTTCGTTACATTTCTAACACTTCTAATTACAGCATTATAACTATTATTAATTAATAACAATCGTATAGAACATAAGCAATTTTCGTTTCTTTTAAGAAATTCTGTAATTCAATATCGATTTCATTTTACCAAGTGTTAGCGATAAAATAAACTCACTGTTATCCCTTGTGTATTTGACATTTTTGACGAAGTGTCACCAGTATCATAACATCTATAACCCGTTAATTCAAAATTATTTTTTAGGTGAACGTATAGAACCAACATGATTCCTTATATAGATTATCATGTGAAAATAAATAACTCAATAATTAAATAATTCTCAGAGTTTTGAACGTTTCATCATGAACAAACATTCACTATTACGTTTCTCTTTAATTCCAAATATAGACCCTGTAGAGCTTCGCTGAACATTATCCTAGTTGGCAGGATAATTTAATATTCAAATTAAACATTATTATAGAAAACGTGATTTAAAAAGCTAAGCTATTATTTGATATAATTTTCTGTACTTGTCATACGTCATAAAGTTTCTGTGTTAGTATTATCTACATCAGTTGTTAATAATTCCAAATAATGTTTAAAATACTTTTCCAAATTTAAACAAAATACTACAGTTTTTAGTATGATTAATTATTATTATTAACCCACGTTGTTAACGTATCAAAGAATAATAAACATCTGGTCTACTTTTTGTTTATTTTCATTATCTTCAAATTAATGAACAATGTGTCAAACTACATTGTATGTAGTTGATGACAGATGTGATACATGATCCATTCTAAACACTGCTTTTAACAACTCTTACACAACTCCAGTTTATTTCAATATCACTTTTAGGTTATAAAGTAAAAAATATTAAGGTCTTAATCTGGAGAGAAGTTAAAACATAAATAAGTTACCCATTTATAACGTCACCCGCTGATGCAGAACTAAGTCTTGGAATTTAAAACACTAAAATAAGGGGTTCGATTCCCCTCAGTGTACTCAACAGATAGCTCGATGTGACTTTGCTATAAGAAAACACACACACCATATCCATATTTGTTCATCTTCTATGTTAACCATTCTTGGATCCATCAACTTCTAATACGACCCGAAGTTTGAAAAATATGAACTAATTACAAACGTTTCTGATGTCAATCGAAAAATAATGAGTAATGTGGTAAATAACAAGTGTGGTAATGAGTAATATGGTAAATAACAAGTGTGGTAATGAGTAATGTGGTAAATAACAAGTGTGGTATAAATTTATGTTTCGTGTTTCTCCTTTTCAGAAACGAGCAAACGATTTTATCTTTAGTTTCAGGAGCCAAGTGTATTTAGGAGTTCGACTCGTAATCCGAAGGTCGCGGGTTCGAATCCATGTCGCACCAAACATGCTCGCCCTTCCAGCCGTGGTGGCGTTATAATGTGACGGTCAATCCCACTTTTCGTTGGTAAAAGAGTAGCCCAAGAGTTGGCGGTGGGTGGTGATGACTAGCTGCCTTCCCTCTAGTCATACACTGCTAAATTAGGTACGGCTAGCACAGATAGCCCTCGAGTAGCTATGTGCGAAATTCCAAAACAAATAAACAAACAAAACAAATCAAAACAATTTTTCGTTTCAGTTATACAATCATGAAAAACAAGACTTTTATTCACTGAGTTTAAATCTTTGACATCTTATAATCCATTAGAGAACATTTTTTTTACTAGTCTTCTCCATCTTTATGACTGACAGACTGTAAGACATCTTCACCTACATCCAAGGTCGTACAGTTTTAAGTTCTCTCAAAACTGTACTTATTAACCTCACCTATATGTTTCACATAGATGATTTAACAATTTTCACATTCTCTAACTGTGTTAACTGAAACTATCATATATTTTCAGTGATTTTGTTTTGCTGCACTTTAACTACAAACAAATTTTGAATGCAATTCATTAATGAATAGAACAGATATATAATATACAGTTTTTTATTAGCATTAAAATTACGGAGGAACATGATTTAAAGGATTTTATTTAGATTAGGTACACTGATGCATCCTTACAGCTTGAAATTGGGCAATAAGTGTGGCTTAAGTTACACGTGAAAAGTTATTGAACAAAAACAGCTTGTTTTTGAACAATCATTTCTGCGCATCCCCACGCTAAAACTCACGTGATCTATCAGTCTGAAATATTTACAACCGTTTACAACCAAGCAACTTAGATTAGCAGTTTCGAGATGACTTTTCAAAAAGAATCATACAGGTGGAAAAGTATTGTTCATTTCCCACCTTTAAGCTCAAATTAGTTAAATTTTTTAAACAATTCTCATGATTATTAATAGCATTTAACGTTACGTGCTATTTACTTCAGTGATTAGTGTAAATAATAATGTTTGTAACGTCCGTCCCTCTTGCATACGGGAAATGACAAAAAACTGTGTATCTAAATTCCTTGACGTTACTACAAATTAAGTTATAATAGGCGTTTTAGAGATTAAAAACTGCCACCATATAGTTTAAAGAACCAGGATTGGTTAATGATAAAAATCTATTCCGTATAATAGAGTTGCGATCTCTTGGCTAATGTTAATAATTGTCGAGTGTAACTTTCTTATTGAGGTTGTTTAGTATATTGATTGAATATTTTGTTTACCCACTATCATGCCATTAATTCAGTAAAAACCGCAGCCTAGCAAACTAATGAATAAATATTTGCTATAAACGTCTTACCAACTAAGTGTAGCTACCATATTTGTAGCTAATATTGAGTTTATTTCTTTAAGTCTCATAATTAATCCATTCTCTTTTCACACCCAAGGTGTTTTATTTATTAAATTAACAGTTTAATTCAACACTTAGAGGGTAAATTATTTTCAATAATGTCTGGTGTTGTGCAATCTTTAATATTTACCGTTTATTTAAAAACAAGTTTCATAACTAAGCTGAAGTATTTAATTATAAATACATACTCAGTGAAAAAGTTAAACAATATATCAATATACTACAACAATTACTGATACGAAACAAAGAAATAACAATGAATCGGAAACGTTTAATGAAGTAAGATACACAGAAATAGTGACTGAGTTTTATGAACCAAAAATTTAAATTACCAACTTACTATTTTTTTCCGAATTTTGTGCAAAGCAACTCAAGGACAATGTGCGCTAACCATTCATAATTTAATAGGGTAAGACTAGAGGGAAGGCAGCTAGTGATCACCGCCCACTGCCAACTCTTGGGCTACTCTTTTACCAACGAATAGTGGGATTGACCGTCAAAGTCGAACGCCCCCACGGCTGAAACGGCTAGCATGTTTAGTGCGATGGGCATTTCAAACCGTGACCTTAAGATTACGAGTCGAACGTTTTAACCCACCTGGTCATGCCGGGCTATATTAGCTACTTGAAAAAACTACCTAAAACAAAATAAAGGTTTGAATGAAATGTAATATTAGATGTTTACAATTGTAGAGCAGCAAGAACTTTTATCAACAGTTTAATAAATAAACCAGATTTAATTGTATAAATAATTGAAACAACAGGAATAGTAAATAAATAAAAAAGTTTATTATAGGAAGTGTTTATATAGAATAATGTAAGGTTTACCACTCGTTGATATAATAATAATGTTAGGTTTACCACTAGTTGATATAATAATAATGTTAGGTTTACCACAAGTTGATATAATAATAATGTTAGGTTTACCACTAGTTGATATAATAATAATGTTAGGTTTACCACCAGTTGATATAATAATAATGTTAGGTTTACCACTAGTTGATATAATAATAATGTTAGGTTTACAACTAGTTGATATAATAATAATGTTAGGTTTACCACTAGTTCATATAATAATAATGTTAGGTTTACCAGCAGTTGATATAATAATAGTGTTAGGTTTACAACTAGTTGATATAATAATAATGTTAGGTTTACCACTAGTTGATATAATAATAATGTTAGGTTTACCACCAGTTGATATAATAATAATGTTAGGTTTACCACTAGTTGATATAATAATAATGTTAGGTTTACCACTAGTTGATATAATAATAATGTTAGATTTACCACCAGTTGATATAATAATAATGTTAGGTTTACCACCAGTTGATATAATAATAACGTTAGGTTTAAACTACTTGATTTTATAATAATGTTAGGTTTACCTCCAGTTGATATAATAATAATGTTAGGTTTACCACCAGTTGATATAATAATAATGTTATGTTTACAACTAGTTGATATGATGATATTAGGTTTACCACCAGTTAATATAAAGTTATTCCAGCCGTAAGTATAGCTTACATCTTTACTGTATTCCAGTTAAATCAAAGTTTAATGAACAACAATAAGACATTAAACATTATTAACAAACCTGAACAAGAAGACAAACAGTCTGCTATTGTTTTATATCGGTTTCCGTTCCCGCCACAACCACCGAAATTAAATTTCTTACACTGGTGGCTTTCGGGATCGTAGTAATATCTTGGTATAATAGCTTCACAAGGTTCTGTAACAGATGGAGACTGGCAGTCTTTATCCAGACCTGTGAAAGTATAAAGTGATCATTCCCTCTTGAGGTTTGTTTGGTTGTTTTTTTTTTTAATTTCACGCAAAGCTACACAAGGGCTATCTGCACTAGTCGTCCCAAATTTAACAGTGAAATACTAGAGGGAAGGCAGCTAGTCATCTCCATCAACTTATTACGGCAGGTAATTTGTTGTTAAAATGTGGCATTACTTTAATAAACCATAAGAAACATACTTTGTAAAAAATTTTATCTATAAGACTTGAATGAGGTAATGAAATAAAATCGACCACAAAACTTTATACATTTTTTAAAATAAATATTCAAGAAGTTTTTACATTGTTGTAAGTTTTCTTTATATGAAAAATATCGTCAGTTGTTTTTGTCTTCAGGCAAACTTGTTTCTTTTTGTATAAGTATGTTTTTTATATTTTAAGTTTTTCAAAAATGTTTGTTCCTTGTGTTGAACCGAAAAATGTGGTTCACATTGTTTTATTGAAATAGAACCATTTCTCTTTAATAAGACGTACATTTTATGAACATAGTGCCGAATTCTTTGGAACAGACTCTGCACGGCCAGGTGGTTTAGACTTTCGACTCGTAATCTGAGGTTCGCGAGTTCGAATACCTGTCGCATCAAATATACTCGCTCTTTCAGCCATAGGAACATTATAATGTACGCCCAATCCCACTATTCGTTGTTTAAAGAACACCTAAAGAATTTGCGCTGGGTAGTGATGACAAATTGCCTTCCCTCCAATGTCATGCTGCTAAATTAACGGACGGCTAGCGAAGATAGTCCTCGAGTACTTTCGCGCGAAATTAAAAAACAAACAATCTTTGAAACAATAAAGCAAATTTGATAAACTTTTCATATAATTATTTAAATATCTGGATTCAACCGTGATTACCAACAGTGCAACGAACATATATATATATGTTTGACACGTTTTAATAATATATTTTACAAAAAGTGGAGTGTATGCTGATTATTTATGGTTGAAATTTATCGCCAACAAGTCACAGACACTTACAGCAAATAATCCAGTCCACACATAAAACCCGACATATTTTTCCATTTTTCTTATTTATAGTTTAAAAGTTAAAGCTCACATTTAGTTAATATCTATAGTTAGGGTATTCTAAAGATGTCATTTGCCTTGGGAGTTTTGTGATATGAATCATTTCCACCTCAAATATCTTGATATAAAGACTAGAAAACTCTATAGAAAACTTCGTCAATGGATTTATATAAAAATTATAACATTATAACAGAACAACATTTTTGATATATCTTTATCGTTTGTTACTCTAGAACTGACGGAGACAAAATATGTATCAAGTTACTACGGGAACATGTATATTAAACTTCTCTACAAGTGACATTGTCCAGTCACTCAACCTTCATGTGACATTCCAGCCTTCAGTGACCTCTAAAAATCTAGAACTTTTATTTATATGATGATGGACTGAACTGGTTTGATTTGAATTTAAAAAAGAATTGTAGTTCCTTAACATAATTTACATGTAAGTATAGTTCAACTGAAGTTATTAATAAAGTGAAATAAACTTACGTTACAGAGCTACAGTTGTTAATAAAGTTAATTCTCAGGCCTCAATATACAACTTACGTGAAATTTATAAGTAAAGGAAAATCAAATACCAGCTGTTCATTGGACGTTCATTCATTCTCCCAATAAAACAAACGTTCACCTGACTTAACATACTTAACTAACTACAGAAGAAAGTTACTTTTACAATGTTTTACGAAACCGGTTTTACCTGAATTTTCTAATTAAATAAAATAAATAAATTAGTGTTAACGAAAAACCTGAAAGTACATTTTGACAAAACAGTTTAAATTATATCTCATTAAAGTGTTTCTTTGTAGAGAATGTAAAACTTATAAAAATAAACAAATGTTATAACATTTTAATCTTTACGGTGTCAATAACGCAATGGTAAACAAAATTTTCTCTAACCTAGAATCTAAGTTAACGTCCAGTATTTCAAAACACAAAGTTCAACCTCGACATGACGGTTCATAGATTGGCTCTGAGAATTTGAAGTGTAAGCTTATGAATTAAAGACCTTTTTTTTTCATATCTCCGTCTTTTGAACGAAATGAGAACTAATTATGGTTTTAGACTACGATATAAACTTAGATTTTTTGACTAACGAACGAGAGAGATTTATAAATAAAAAATATTGGTTGTTTTCATAGTGACGTCACTTTTCTGTAATCACAGGTATGGTGGTATTTTTGTTACCTGTTCGTTGACGGTTGCCTGTATGGAACATGAGAAAATCACATGTTGTGAGTCAGGTTATTTTATTTTTTTCCGTTAATTTATTAATACGTTTTTGTGTTTTTATCACTAAAATAAAACCGGTTCTATACATGATTTTTAAAGACTCAGGTACTAGTTTTCCCAAAGTTACGAAATTGTGAGTTGTTAATATAATATATTTACCGTTTTCTACTAGCTGTGTTATTTATGTTATATTTTACTGAAGCAGAAAACTAGTGGATGGTCAGTATGGCACCGCTACCTGCCGCTACTCGGCCCAGCGACGGTCAGCTGGATTTATAGTAACGCCAGCCTGGTCTAGTCTAACATTGCTAAATTAGGGAGGGCTAGCGCAAAATATACGTCGTCGTTGTGACCTTGAAGATCACCTATCAACAAATACAAATCAGGGGAAGATTGGATCACTAATTAATGTCACTTGCTGAAGCGTTTTATACACACGTGCCCACGGTTTTTTACGACGTGCTGTTTCTAGTCAGTTTCTGACGTAATGAACAAGAAAGATGATGTTGTGACGTCACTTTGTATCTTCTCAATATCCACAGATGTGATTGGTGTGTTTTAGTTTTTCTGTGGGTGTTGATTTCGGTGAATATTAAATAGTCAATTGTCCGTTACGTTACGATACATGTTTGAAGATTATTTGCTGAGTTTCTGCGTGAATGTTTCGAGTGTTGATGTGAACATATCTAAACTGTATATTTTTCATATCAGAATTACTCTGATAAACCACTGTTGTATTCTCAGTGTAAGCATTAGCTAATGATAGGTTTATAATTTTCAGCTATAACTACAAGATATGCAGAAACTTTCATTACGATTGTAGGGGTCTCTAAGGTTTATTTCACTTATCAACTGTTAGTGACTGCTTCATATTTTCACAGGAAATTCCTGCAAATCAACACCCGAACCATATGCTTTTTATGGAGGACTAGGCTAGAAATAGCCGCAGGATACGAGTTTCATTAATAGGGGTCGTGGTGGGAATGGAAATCGATAAGAAACAAAAGCAGGGTTCATGGCTCCTTGTTTCACATTTGCAAACAATGTTTCCTTTGTTGTGTTCTGTAGAAACATTTTGCTCTTCTAGGAACATCTACTGTAGTATATTGAACGTGAATATAACAGTTAATGATGGGTGGTGATGACTAGTTGCCTTCCCTCTAGTCTTAAACTGCTAAATCAAGGACGGCTAGCACAGATAGCCCTCGAGTAGCTTTGTGCGAAATTCAAAAACAAACAAAATAACAAGCTTCTATTTTCAGTGGTAATATATATCATTGTCTAATAACTTACAGGTTATATATCGTTGTCTAATAACTTACAGGTTATATATCGTTGTCTGATAACTTACAGGTTATATATCGTTGTCTAATATTTTACAGGTTATATATCGTTGTCTAATAACTTACAGGTTATATATCGTTCTCTAATAACTTACGGGTTACATATCGTTGTCTAATAACTTACAGGTTATATATCGTTGTCTCATAACTTACAGTTTATATATCGTTGTCTAATATTTTACAGGTTATATATTGTTGTCTAATAACTTACAGGTTATATATCGTTGTCTAATAACTTACGGGTTATATATCGTTGTCTAATAACTTACTGATTATATATCGTTGTCTAAAAACTTACAGGTTATATATGGTTGTGTAATAAGTTACGGGTTATGTATCGTTGTTTAATAACTTACAGGTTATATATCGTTGTCTAATAACTTACAGGTGATATATCGTTGTCTAATAACTTACAGATTATATATATCGTTGTCTGATAACTTACAGGTTATATATCCTTATCTAATAAACTACGTGTTATACATCGTTGTCTAATAACTTGGAGGTTATACATCGTTGTCTAATAAACTACGGGTTATATATCGTTGTCTAATAACTTATAGGTTATATATATCGTTGTCTAATAAACTACGGGTTATATATCATTGTCTAATAACTTACATGTTATGTATCGTTGTGTAATAAGTTACGGGTTATTATCGTTTTCTAATAACTTACGGGTTATGTATCGTTGTTTAATAACTTACAGGTTATATATCGTTATCTAATAAACTACGGGTTATATATAGTTATTTAATAAACTACGGGTTATATTTACTAACTACAGGCTACATATTATTATACAATAATCTACAAGTTACATATTGTTATTCAATGAACAACAGATTATATAACATTATGTTATAATCTAAGAGTTATGTATCGTTATCCATCAAACTACAGGTTATATATCGCTATACAATAACATACAGGTTATACACATTGTTTTAGAGCTCATTAGATATAAATACAAAGAATATTCCTTTGTTAAGTTGAAGTAAAAATGTAATTTCAAGACGACTGGAATGGGTATTCAAACACTATTTGTTTTCTTTAATTAAAGTTTCCATACCGATATGAGTCATCTTGAGACCACACCTTTATACCCCAGTGATGTTGTTACAAAAGTTGTGTTAGCTCTGGGTTTCTGCTGCAGTGCTGCTACCTGCAGAACTGAAATATCCAACATGTAGTATTGTCAAATTTCGTGCAGTTCACTTGTCCAGCGTTACAATTATTAAAAGTATAAAATATATTAAAAACAACAACTTTTATTTCCACTAGGAAAAGAAGAAGGTAAATATTTTTGAGCAAGAAAAACTTCATGGTCTTTCAAGAACAAATTATCTGAACAATACAGTTGGGGAAATGGAAAAAAACCTGTCAAACAACTGTTTATCAACTGTACAAAACATGGTGTTTGTCACACGTACCGAACAGTTGTTATCCAGTGATACACATTACAGTAATATTTCGTAAGAAAATATCAGAAGTCGGAATAATTCCAAGTTCGAACACATAAAAGCAGTGATTAAAAGTTTTCATCGCTTCTAAGAGTGACTGAGATGCATTAGTTCAAATATTATTATTCTATAAAATTTACATCCATTAATTTCTGACAATACTTAAAGGTGTGTTTACATGAAGTTCTCACTGTACTACAAGACATATATCAATTAATTTCTGACAATATTAAAGGTGTGTTTACATGAAGTTCTCACTGTACTACAAGATATATATCCATTAATTTCTGACAATATTAAAGGTGTGTTTACATGAAGTCTGACTGTACTACAAGATATATATCAGTTAATTTCTGACAATATTAAAGGTGTGTTTACATGAAGTTCTCACTGTACTACAAGATATATATCAATTAATTTCTGACAATATTAAAGGTGTGTTTACATGAAGTTCTGACTGTACTACAAGACATATATCAATTAATTTCTGACAATATAAAAGGTGTGTTTACATAACGCTTTGAATACACTACAAGGTGTGTATCTTTTAAGTTCTGACTATTCTTCAAGGTGTGTTTACATAAAGTTCTCACTGTACTACAAGATATATATCCATTAGTTTCTGACAATATTAAAGGTGTGTTTACATGAAGTTCTGACTGTACTACAAGATATATATCAATTAATTTCTGACAATATAAAGGTGTGTTTACATAACGCTTTGACTACACTACAAGGTGTGTATCTTTTAAGTTCTGACTATTCTTCAAGGTGTGTTTACATAAAGTTCTGACTATTCTACAAGGTGTATATTTACTAAGTTTTAAGATTATTCACTGAAGTCTTTCTACAGAATATTTGGACTGTAGAAACGTTTCCACAAACTTCTGAAACTCCTCAGTGTTGTACACAATACCTATGTAAACTCCAAGGTAAAAAGTGTTTACAGCAGAACGTAATAATTTAATCACTGTCAATGTATTTTCTATAACTGACGCTCAGTAATATGGTAGAAAATGTGAGAAGTGTTTACAGAAATAACAACATTCGGATTAAATTTTTATTTTACATATCCTGTAGCGACTGCGAATAAATTGGTTTATAATATTGAATTAACCGTCTGGTTTATAGTAAATAATTAACCCAATTTCAGTAAGGACAAACCTTATAAAAATAAGTGATTAATGATCGAAGCATATTGATAAAGTGTACTTGTTTTTTAAAGTAACACATGATAGATTGTGTAATAAACGTTCTATATGTAGATCTAACAGTAATAATTAACACAGATTGTTCTTCATATTAATGTCTTCAAACAATGAAACAGACAAACAAACATGTTTGTCCTTTTGTTATTAATATTATATCACTGTAAGCTTGTTAATATTCTAATCTTTAAATACAGTTACGTATTGAACTACACATACAATACTTATACACTAGTATTTTACTGACATCTCTCGAGTTTGTAGTTTCTTCTCAACAGTAAACAATATTTTAAAACGTATCTCACGTTCAACAACTTACACGAAATGTGAAAGTCGTCGACACAGAGCCCGTTTCCAACTGTTAGAGAGAGTTGTTCAGTTATGGCATTTATCCTTATACTGAAAAGTATGACACTCAAGACACAGCTTTGAGGGACTCGAAGTTACTTTAGAAAAGAACAGGAAATTGTCGAACCCACAGGAAGTTGAAATCGCCTTCCCATAAAAACAATTTTAATAAAAATAGATAAATTGCCACGCAATCCAACATTCTCCTGCCAGATCCAGTTAAAAACAACCGAAAGAATAGGAAGATAGGCAAGCAATAGATGATACAGCATCTCGTAGTGTAAATCATCAGATCTGAACAACGTAAAAGAACCAGCTTCAACTCCACCAGTGTAAAAGAGCGAGTTTAGTCATAGAGACGATCAGCTGGAAAAGAGAAGAGGTGATCGTTCTCCGGAGTCTTGATGGCTAAGAAGATGGAGGATGAAGCAGAAGAGCTAGATATCAGGGAAATGTTTTCACCGAGAGTATCGGTGATTTTCCGGGCACCAGGAACTTCCTGCACTTAGGTGAGCAAAATGGAAAGGGGGAAACAAATTACACTGTCCACTGGACTTCCGAACCTTGTACCATACGACTTGGATATGGTCGCAGAAGACAAACTGGTTGTGAATTTAATCGCAGATTCCTTCTGAATTTGATGTCTTACCTCCCGCGCATGTGAACTGGCCTGCTGAAAAGCGATGCGTTTCGAAAGTGTGCGATAGCTACAAAGTGTTTGTCAGATTCGTTTTTGAGGTTTCCGTGCCATGTGCTGATTCAACCACGAAAGAGGCTAACTTGTAAAACCTATTGAGGTTTCAGTAATACAATGAGCAGCTGCCTGGATAATAAAGTAAGACACTGCTGCCACATAGTCGTTCATCAAAGACTTACAAACAAGTTCCGTGAGAGCAGTGAAAGAGGGCCAGTTGGCTT
>NC_134833.1:150251882-150362785 GCF_004210375.1 Tachypleus tridentatus | reverse complement strand
GTAAAATAAATTTCTTACACTGGTGGCTTTTTGGATCGTAATAATATCTTGGTATAATAGCTTCACAAGGTTCTGTAACAGGTGGAGACTGGCAGTCTTTATCCAGACCTGTGAAAGTATAATATGATCATTCCCTCTTGAAGTAAGTACGTTTAATATAGTATATCTTAGGATACTAAACACTCTGCATAATAACTGTTTAATACACTATATTTTTACAGCAAGAGTTTTAAACACCACTTAACGTTCACAGGTATGAGTTTAGACAATTATTTTCACAAATAGTTCTATTATATCAGACATTTTGTGCCACATAGCTTGACACTAAAATTCTAAAGTTCTATTAAAAACCCTAGCAATTAATTTGAAGTAATAAAAATGAAATAAATAATTATCACCATGTGATATATTTTTCATGATCGTTACAAACAACTCCTACCTGTTGTTTATGACAAGTTACACAGTGAACAACTATTGTTATCTCTATATCCATATTTCTCTTCACTTTCGAAAACTGACTAACATAGACTAAGTCATAACTAACCATGAACACTTTTGTATAAAACTTCTGTCACCAAGTGACATTGACAAGTAATCTAACCTTCACGTGATTTTCTGGAATTATGAAGCTCGGGAAAACTATTATCTTTAACTTTCGTGCCAATGTCCTAAACCGGTTTTATTAACCTTAATACAAGAAAACACACACCTTATGAATAAATTAACAAGAAAAAAAAATAAAATAGCGTAAATAACAACAAGGATTTTTCTCATGTTAGTTGCAGACACCTCTTGTAGAACTCGCAACAAAAATACAACCAAATCTGTGACTACTGAAAAGTAAGAAAACAACCAATACTTTTTTATATAATAATCTTTCTCGTTTCTTACTAAAAATATAAGTTTGTATCGTGAGTCTAAAGTTGAACAAGATCTCAAATCTCTCAAGAGATGACGGAGCTATGAGTTACACGTCTAAACTTTAAAAGCTCAGAGTATTTCTTTAAATTCTCATGCCCAGAATAAAAAATTAGTGCTTCGAACTAATGGACGTTAACTTGGTTTCTTGATGACGGCCAAACATTGTTTTAACATACATTAATGAAGCCATGATGATTATTAAAAAAAACTATTATATTTGTTTAATCTGTAAGTTATAGTTTACTTCAAAACCACTTTAGTGAATAATAATTTATTTTTTTCAAAATGTACTTTCAGATTTAGCTTTAAAATTTGTTGACAGCTAATTTATTTATTTATAAAATTCTAGTAAAACAGGTTTCGTAAAGCATTGTACAAGTACCATATGCACCCTGGAGTGTCAAGTGCTCTTTGATCTCTTTCGTTACTTATATGGTCATGCAGTGTTGGTCAGAGTGAGCTGACATTCTCCGACCCTTTGTCCATGTACTGGTATACATTTACAGACATTCTCTTGCTCTACTAGTGGGAAGTATGTGGGCTTTCTCTTTCCTTTCTTATATATTTGTATATATTTCTCCTTATTTATTTATTGTTTCAAAATATATCTTAATTGGAGAGAGGTGATTAAGGCTATCTTCATCATGTATGTTATTGTACTGTGTCTGTCTGGTATGGTTGGTATGTTTGTGTATAAATTTAGATGATGTGGTTCTGGGAACTCTGTATACTGTTGTGAGGAATGTGTTTTGTATTGTCTGCAGCTTGGTTTTGATTATTTTAGTACTTACAGTTATCCAAGCTGAAACTGTATAGTTTATTACTGGTCTAATGCATGTTTTGTAAATTGTTAATATATTGTCTATTGATGCTCCACTGTTCTTACCAGTTAGACTCCTAGCATAGTTGGTTCTTCGCCAGATTTTACTTTTAATTTCACCTTAGACGGCTAACCACACCTCCAATGAGGGGCACCAGCTTCTCCATACATGATGAAGAGCAGACGCTAACCACCTTCCATGAGGACTCCAGCTTCTCCACATGATGAAGAGTACAAGGCTCTCCATACATGATGAAGAGTACAGGGCTAACCACCCCTCCTTGACGGACACCAGCTTCTCCATGCATAATGAAGAGTAGACGGCTAACCACCCTCATGAGGGACTGTTCCACATGATGAAGAGTAGACAGCTAACCACCCCTCCCTTGAGGGACACCAGCTTCTCCTTACATAATGAAGAGTACAGGGCTAACCAACCATCCTTGAGGGACACCAGCTTCTCCATACATGATGAAGAGTAGACGGCTAACCACCCCTCCTTGAGGGACACCAGCTTCTCCATACATGATGAAGAGTACAGGCTAACCACCCCTCCATGAGGACACCAGCTTCTCCATACATGATGAAGAGGTTAGGCTAACCACCCCTCTTGAGGGACAACCCCTCCTGAGGGGACACCAGCTTCTCCATACATGATGAAGAGTACAGGGCTAACCACCCCTCCAATGAGGGACACACCAGCTTCCTCCATACATGATGAAGTAGTATACAGGGCTAACCACCCCTCTTGAGGGACAACAGCTTCTCCATACATGATGAAGAGTACAAGGCCTAACTCACCCTCCTTGAGGGACACCAGCTTCTCCATACATGATGAAGAATACAGGGCTAACCACCCCTTCATGAGGGACACCAGCTTCTGTATAAAAGTATTCAAGAATTTCTCTCTTCATTTTACTGTGATTTCTAGAAAGTTGGACAGCTAGTAAAATAACTCCACGCGGTAGTCACAGTTCATTCATTCGGAACCGTAGACCGCTGTTCCATACAGTGTCAAATACTTTTTTAATGTCAATAAAGAAGGCAACAGTACATTGTTTATTGTTAAAGCTGACTAATATTTGTTACAGTTAGTCTAACTAAGTAGTTTGTTGTTTGTTTAAATTTTCTGAATCCATTTTGTTCTTTTGGTAATTTTGATGTTATCTCAAAGAATGTGGAGAGTCTATTACTTATTATTATCTTAAGAATTCTGACTACACAGCTGGTCAGGCTGATTGGTCAGTAGCTATTAGTTTTATTGACTGCTTTTTCTACCTTATAAAACTTTAATATATTCGCATGCCCAAAAAAAACTGGTATGTATCCAGAGGATAGAGATAAGTTGAAAAGTGCTTTCAGGTGGTCAAACTATTTCGGAGTGCCTTTTCTAGGAAGAAGGCTTGTATTTCATCTTCACCTGGAGATTTGTTTTTATTGCTTCATGAAGTTCACGTGTAGATATTTCTTCTGTTTGATCGTGCTTTCCTAGTTTGTTATGTTTCTTGGGAAAACTGGTTCAAATTGTTCTTTATTGTTTAGTCTATAGTTTGTGACTTTGTTATAAATATAAGTATTTATACTTGGATCAGTATGTATTTTAAAAGTATTACGTATTTGGTGTTTGAAAGCTTCGGTTTTTCTTTATATTTGTATACTAATGTATTATTGTATTCAAGAGTAGGATATTTCTTTGTGGCTGGATTGTCGTTGGTCAGTCGTCTAAGGTGTGTCCAGAATTTTTTCGAGTCAGTTTTATTGTTTAATTTTGAGCAACACTTATCACATTTATGATTTTTTTTCGTAACTTTATTTGTGCTCTTATGTGATTCCTTTATGTTGTTAATTTGTGTTTTGGTTTCTCTGTCTTTTGTTATTATCATATATCAACTTAAGAGACTTCTTCCATTATTGTTTGTACAGTTGCATCCAAAGTTACATTGTTACTGTTGTGATCTCCAATGACTATAGAGTTATGGTTGTGGGAAAATTGAGTAATGTTATGTCTAGTTACTTAAGTGGTGAACAGTATATTCCTGATATTGTTACTTTTGTTGTTTTTATTTACAGAATATCCATAGTAACATGTTCGTTATTACTGCTCATACTGTGACTGATAGATCTGTTTTATACAGCATCATTATACCTCTGTTTTCATCGTTTCTGTTTATTCTGTCTTTCCTTATTGTTGTGTAATATGGTATTTTAAATCTATTTTTGTTATATATTAAAGTTTTGCTTACTATTATAATATGAGGGTTAGTCTCTTGTGTAAGGTCTCATATTTCATGGAACCTATTGCACACCTTGGATGTTGATATACACTACTGTGAACTTTATGTTGTCAGTAGGTATCCTGTAAGTGTTGTTGTTATGTGTGGTATATGAGATATAATCTGTTTTTACAGGATGTCGGCTATCCTATCAATACAGTTGATTGTTTGGTTTGGTTTTGTGTATTCTGTCATAAATTCTGAGATTATGTTTTTGATTATGTTAGTCAACAGGCTTGTTTTGTCAAGTGTGTTAGCGTTTGTTTCTGGGAGTGTGGTATTGTTTTCTTGTGATTTTGGGTTTGTATTGAAGTTTTGTTTTCTTGTGATTTTTGTGTTTATATTGAGGTGTTGTTTTCTTGTGATTTTTGTATTTGTATTGAAGTTTTGTTTTCTTGTGATTTTTGTGTTTATATTGAAGTTTTGTTTTCTTTTGATTTTGTGTTTGTATTGAAGTTTTGTTTTCTTGTGATTTTTTGTGTTTATATTGAGGTGTTGTTTTCTTGTGATTTTTGTGTTTGTATTGAAGTTTGTTTTCTTGTGATTTTTTTGTGTTTATATTGAGGTGTTGTTTTCTTGTAATTTTTGTGTTTATATTGAGGTGTTGTTTTCTTGTGATTTTTTGTATTTGTATTGAAGTTTTGTTTTCTTGTGATTTTTTGTGTTTATATTGAAGTTTTGTTTTCTTGTGATTTTTTGTGTTTGTATTGAAGTTTTGTTTTCTTGTGATTTTGTGTGATTGTATTGAGGGGGTTTGTTTTCTTGTGATTTTGTGTGTTTGTATTGAGGTGTTGTTTTTTGATTTTGTGTGTTTATATTGAGGTGTTGTTTTCTTGTGATTTTTTGTGTTTATATTGAGGTGTTGTTTTCTTGTGATTTTTGTATTTGTATTGAAGTTTGTTTTCTTGTGATTTTGTGTTTATATTGAAGTTTGTTTTTCTTGTGATTTTTGTGTTTGTATTGAAGTTTTGTTTTCTTTTGATTTTTGTGTTTTGTATTGAAGTTTTTTTCTTGTGATCTTTGTGTTTATATTGAGATGTTTTTTCCTGTGATGTTTGTGTTTATATTGAAGTTTTGTTTTCTTGTGATTTTGTTATTTGTATTGAAGTTTTGTTTTCTTGTGATTTTGTGTTTGTATTGAGGTTTGTTTTCTTGTGATTTTTGTGTTTGTATTGAGGTGTTGTTTTTTGTGATTTTGTGTTTATATTGAGGTGTTGTTTTCTTGTGATTTTTATGTTTATATTGAGGTGTTGTTTTCTTGTGATTTTTGTGTTTATATTGAGGTTGTTTTCTTGTGATTTTTTGTTTTGTATTGAAGTTTTGTTTTCTTGTGATTTTTTGTGTTTATATTGAAGTTTGTTTTCTTGTGATTTTTTGTTTTCTTGTGATTTTTTGTGTTTGTATTGAGGTTGTTGTTTTTTGTGATTTTTATATTTGTATTGAAGTTTTGTTTTCTTGTGATTTTTGTGTTTATATTGAAGTTTTGTTTTCTTGTGATTTTTGTGTTTGTATTGAAGTTTTGTTTTCTTGTGATTTTTGTGTTTGTATTGAAGTTTTTTTCTTGTGATTTTGTGTTTATATTGAAGTTTGTTTTCTTGTGATTTTTGTGTTTGTATTGAAGTTTTTTTCTTGTGATTTTTGTGTTTATATTGAGATGTTTTTTTCTTGTGATTTTTGTGTTTATATTGAGGTGTTGTTTTCTTGTGATTTTTGTGTTTGTATTGAAGTTTTGTTTTCTTGTGATTTTTGTGTTTGTATTGAGGGTTTGTTTTCTTGTGATTTTTGTGTTTGTATTGAGGTGTTGTTTTCTTGTGATTTTTGTGTTTATATTGAGGTGTTGTTTTCTTGTGATTTTTGTGTTTATATTGAGGTGTTGTTTTCTTGTGATTTTTGTGTTTATATTGAGGTGTTGTTTTCTTGTGATTTTGTATTTGTATTGAGTTTGTTTTTTCTTGTGATTTTTGTGTTTTATATTGAAGTTTGTTTTCTTGTGATTTTTTGTTTTGTATTGAAGTTTTGTTTTCTTGTGATTTTTGTGTTTGTATTGAGGTGTTGTTTTCTTGTGATTTTGTGTTTTATATTGAGGTGTTGTTTTCTTGTGATTTTTGTGTTTATATTGAGTGTTGTTTTCTTGTGATTTTTTGTATTTGTATGAAGTTTGTTTTCTTGTGATTTTTGTGTTTATATTGATGTTTTGTTTTCTTGTGATTTTGTGTTTATATTGATGTTTTGTTTTCTTGTGATTTTTGTGTTTTGTATTGAAGTTTTGTTTTCTTGTGATTTTTGTGTTTGTATTGAGGTGTTGTTTTCTTGTGATTTTTTGTGTTTGTATTGAGGTTTGTTTTCTTGTGATTTTGTGTTTGTATTGAGGGTTTGTTTTCTTGTGATTTTGTGTTTGTGTATTGAGGTGTTGTTTTCTTGTGATTTTGTGTTTGTATTGAAGTTTGTTTTCTTGTGATTTTTGTGTTTATATTGAGATGTTGTTTTCTTGTGATTTTGTGTTTGTATTGAGGTTTTGTTTTCTTGTGATTTTTGTGTTTTGTATTGAGGTGTTGTTTTCTTGTGATTTTTGTGTTTGTATTGAAGTTTGTTTTTCTTGTGATTTTTGTGTTTGTATTGAGGTTTTGTTTTCTTGTGATTTTTGTGTGTTTGTATTGAGGGTTTGTTTTCTTGTGATTTTTTGTGTTTGTATTGAGGTGTTGTTTTCTTGTGATTTTTGTGTTTGTATTGAAGTTTGTTTTCTTGTGATTTTTGTGTTTATATTGAGGTGTTGTTTTCTTGTGATTTTTGTGTTTATATTGAGGTGTTGTTTTCTTGTGATTTTTGTATTTGTATTGAAGTTTGTTTTCTTGTGATTTTGTGTTTTCATATTGAGTTTTGTTTTCTTGTGATTTTTGTGTTTGTATTGAGTTTTGTTTTCTTGTGATTTTTGTGTTTGTATTGAGGGGTTTTGTTTTCTTGTGATTTTTGTGTTTGTATTGAGGTTTGTTTTCTTGTGATTTTGTGTTTATATTGAGGTGTTGTTTTCTTGTGATTTTGTGTTTTATATTGAGGTGTTGTTTTCTTGTGATTTTTTGTATTTGTATTGAAGTTTTGTTTTCTTGTGATTTTTGTGTTTATATTGAAGTTTTGTTTTCTTGTGATTTTTTTGTGTTTGTATTGAAGTTTGTTTTCTTTTGATTTTTTTGTTGTGTTTGTATTGAAGTTTTTTTCTTGTGATTTTTGTGTTTATATTGAGATGTTTTTTCTTGTGATTTTGTGTGTTTATATTGAAGTTTGTTTTCTTGTGATTTTGTGTTTGTATTGAGTTTTGTTTTCTTGTGATTTTTGTGTTTGTATTGAGGGTTTGTTTTCTTGTGATTTTTGTGTTTGTATTGAGGTGTTGTTTTTTTGTTATTTTTGTGTTTATATTGAGGTGTTGTTTTCTTGTGATTTTTTTGTTTATATTGAGGTGTTGTTTTCTTGTGATTTTTGTGTTTATATTGAGGTGTTGTTTTCTTGTGATTTTTGTATTTGTATTGAAGTTTTGTTTTCTTGTGATTTTTGTGTTTATATTGAAGTTTTGTTTTCTTGTGATTTTTGTGTTTGTATTGAGGGTTTGTTTTCTTGTGATTTTTGTGTTTGTATTGAGGTGTTGTTTTTTGTGATTTTTGTGTTTATATTGAAGTTTTGTTTTCTTGTGATTTTGTGTTTATATTGAGGTGTTGTTTTCTTGTGATTTTTGTGTTTGTATTGAAGTTTGTTTTCTTGTGATTTTGTGTTTATATTGAAGTTTTGTTTTCTTGTGATTTTTGTGTTTGTATTGAAGTTTTGTTTTGATTGAGTGTGTTTGTATTGAAGTTTGTTTTCTTGTGATTTTTTTGTGTTTATATTGAGGTGTTTTTTTCTTGTGATTTTTTGTGTTTATATTGAAGTTTTGTTTTCTTGATTTTTTGTGTTTGTATTGAAGTTTTGTTTTTTCTTGTGATTTTTTGTGTTTGTATTGAAGTTTGTTTTTCTTGTGATTTTTTGTGTTTGTATTGAGGTGTTGTTTTTTTGTGATTTTTTGTGTTTATATTGAGGTGTTGTTTTCTTGTGATTTTTGTGTTTATATTGAGGTGTTGTTTTCTTGTGATTTTTTGTTTTATATTGAGGTGTTGTTTCTTGTGATTTTTTTGTTTTGTATTGAAGTTTTGTTTTCTTGTGATTTTTGTGTTTTATATTGAAGTTTTGTTTTCTTGTGATTTTTGTTGTTTGTATTGAAGTTTGTGTTTTCTTGTGATTTTTGTGTTTGTATTGAGGTGTTGTTTTCTTGTGATTTTGTGTTTATATTGAGGTGTTGTTTTCTTGTGATTTTGTGTTTATATTGAGGTGTTGTTTTCTTGTGATTTTTTGTATTTGTATTGAAGTTTGTTTTCTTGTGATTTTGTGTTTATATTGATGTTTTTGTTTTCTTGTGATTTTTGTGTTTATATTGATGTTTTGTTTTCTTGTGATTTTGTGTTTGTATTGAAGTTTTGTTTTCTTGTGATTTTGTGTTTGTATTGAGGTGTTGTTTTCTTGTGATTTTGTGTTTGTATTGAAGTTTTGTTTTCTTGTGATTTTTGTGTGTTTATATTGAAGTTTTGTTTTCTTGTGATTTTTGTGTTTATATTGAGGGGTTTTTCTTGTGATTTTTTTGTGTTTGTATTGAGGTGTTGTTTTCTTGTGATTTTTGTGTTTGTATTGAAGTTTTGTTTTCTTGTGATTTTTTGTGTTTATATTGAGGTGTTGTTTTCTTGTGATTTTGTGTTTGTATTGAGGGTTTGTTTTCTTGTGATTTTTGTGTGTTTGTATTGAGGTGTTGTTTTCTTGTGATTTTTGTGTTTGTATTGAAGTTTTGTTTTCTTGTGATTTTTGTGTGTTTATGTGAGGTTTGTTTTCTTGTGATTTTTTGTGTTTGTATTGAAGTTTGTTTCCTTGTTTTCTTGTGAGGCCTTTTTGTGTTTGTATTGAGTTTGTTTTCTTGTGATTTTTGTGTTTATATTGAGGTGTTGTTTTCTTGTGATTTTTTGTTTTTGTATTGAAGTTTTGTTTTCTTGTGATTTTTGTGTTTATATTGAGGTGTTGTTTTCTTGTGATTTTGTATTTGTATTGAAGTTTGTTTTCTTGTGATTTTTTGTGTTTATATTGATGTTTTGTTTTCTTGTGATTTTTGTGTTTTTGTATTGAAGTTTTGTTTTCTTGTGATTGTTTATATTGAAGTTTTTTTCTTGTGATTTTTTGTGTTTATATTGAAGTTTGTTTTCTTGTGATTTTTGTGTTTGTATTGAGGTTTTGTTTTCTTGTGATTTTGTGTTTTATTGAGGGGTTTGTTTTCTTGTGATTTTGTGTGTTTGTATTGAGGTGTTGTTTTCTTGTGATTTTTTGTGTTTGTATTGAAGTTTGTTTTCTTGTGATTTTGTGATTTTGTGTTTGTATTGAAGTTTTGTTTTCTTGTGATTTTTGTGTTTTTATTGATGTTTGTTTTCTTGTGATTTTGTGTTTTGAAGTTTTTTTTCTTTTTTTGATTTTTTGTTTATATTGAGTTTATTGTTTTCTTGTGATTTTTGTGTTTGTATTGAAGTTTTGTTTTCTTGTGATTTTTGTGTTTGTATTGAGGTTTGTTTTCTTGTGATTTTTGTGTTTATATTGAGGTGTTGTGATTTCTTGTGATTTTTGTGTTTATATTGAGGTGTTGTTTTCTTGTGATTTTTGTGTTTATATTGAGGTGTTGTTTTCTTGTGATTTTTGTGTTTGTATTGAAGTTTTTTTCTTGTGATTTCTTGTGTAACATTACTTTGTTCCTGCTGTTTTTGTCTTTCGTTTCTTTTTTTAACATTTGTGCATAAGTTATTTTATATGGTAACACTGATACGAACTAATATCTATCCACCTTGGAAGAACAAAACTTGTATAATAACATGAAAAGAAAACAAAGACCACAGGTGTCGCTAGTTGCCAGACACAGAGATATTCGGCGATTTAATAAAATATCGATTATGATTTTTCTGGAGAGCTATTAAGGATTTGGGGCACTGGTAACTAGAATCGGGGCACGGGCATCACGTGCCAGTGTCTAACAAGATATTAGCTTATTGATATATTTCAAATTATTCTTAAAACCACAGAAAACACCAGAATGGTGTGGTTTGTTTTGAACAAGTGTGTTAAGGTGTTCCACTCGTAATCTGAGGGCCGCAGGTTCGAATCCTGGTCGCATCAATCATGTTCGCCCTTTCAGCCGTGGGGACGTTGATAAAAGAGTAGCCCAAGAGTTGTCGGTTGACTAGCTGCCTTCCCTCTAGTTTTACATCTTACACTGCTGAATAGTGACAGCTAGCGCAGATAGCCCTCGTGTAGCTTTGCGCGAAATTCAAAAATAAAGTTTTTGTGGTGAATTTTGTTTTTCCTTTTGGATGTAACAGTTGTAAAACCTTCTTGTACATTTGTGTCTGTCTCACTGTCTGTGTAGTTTACAATAGTATTGTTCTGAATGTTTACAGTTGTCCAAAGTGTTTCTGTTGTTAGTTGTGAGAGAAGCTCCCTCTACCACAGTATTAGATGTTTCTGCTACTTCTTTCTCGTTTTTTGCATTTTCAGACGAATTAGTAAGTTTTATTATTTTTCTTTGGGCTTTTCGTCTTTTTCTAACATTATTTTATTTTGCTTTATCTACTGTGTTTAGTTCTTTCGTTGTTACAGTATATAGAGCGAGCAGGGTGGAGTTTGTATCTCTGTTAAATATTTGGCCAACAACAAAACTAGACTTGTGCTTTTTCGTCTTATTTCGGAGGCTTGAACAACTTCGAGAATTTTCTCGCGTGGCATCACGTATTTTTTTCCGCTCTATTATTTGAGAATTCTTTAGGTAGCTATCGGTGTAGTTTTGTTTGTTTTTGAATTTCGCGCAAAACTGGTTTTGGAACAATTATTACAAGTTTCGTACATGTTGTGTGTGGTCTTCACCAGACAGCGTGACATTCCATAAAGCCTGATGGTATCGGGTAGGCACTCAACTTATTACGGCAGGTAATTTGTTGTTAAAATGTGGCATTACTTTGATAAACCATAAGAAACATACTTTTAAAAAAATTTTATCTATAAGACTTGAATGAGGTAATGAAATAAAATCGACCACAAAAATTTATACATTTTTAAAAATAAATAGTCAAGACGTTTTTACATTGTTGTAAGTTTTCTTTACATGAAAAATATCGTCATTTGTTTTTGTCTTTAGCCAAACTTGTTTCTTTTTCTATAAGTATGTTTTTTATATTTTCAGTTTTTGAAAAATGTTTGTTTCTTGTGTTCAACTGAAAAATGTGGTTCACATTGTTTTATTGAAATAGAACCGTTTCTTTTTAATAAGACGTACATTTTATGAACATAGTGCCGAATTCTTTGGAACAGACTCTGCACGGCCAGGTGGTTTAGACTTTCGACTCGTAATCTGAGGGTCGCGAGTTCGAATCCCTGTCGCATCAAATATGCTCGCTCTTTCAGCCATAGGAGCGTTATAATGTTACGCCCAATCCCACTATTCGTTGTTTAAAGAACACCTAAAGAGTTTGCGCTGGGTAGTGATGACAAATTGCCTTCCCTCTAATGTTACGGTGTTAAATTAACGGACGGCGAGCCCAGATAGTCCTCGAGTACTTTCGCGCGAAATTCAAAAACAAACAATCTTTGAAACAATAAAGTAAATTTGATAAACTTTTTATAGGCACCGGCGAGAATCGAACTCGCGATCTCCTGTTTACTAGACAGGTGCTTTAACCAACTAAGCCACGACGCCATTAAGTGATGAACATTTTCTGAGTACTTTACTCCTGAAGCTGGTGTCCCTCAGGGAGGGGTGGTTAGCGCTATACTCTTCATCATGTATGTAAACAATATGCCACTGAGGGATCCAAATCATGGATTCTCTTCACAGTTCGCAGATGATGTGGCAGTCTGGAAAAGTGCCGCAACACCCACAATACCAGCCACTAATATATAACAACAACTAAATAGAATAAGTTAATACTGTCAAAAATATAGAATAAAAATAAACAGAGCAAAAACACAACTCGTATTGTTTAGGAAATTTACAAAACACAAAAAAACAACAGCCACAATTATATATGAATGGCACTCTACTCCAGATTGCCCCATCGGCAAAATTTTTAGGTTTAAGCTATTATTCTAAACTAACTTGGATCAATCATGTGAACGAAATTAAAAATAAAGTCTGGCGAAGAACTAACTATGCTAGGAGTCCAACTGGTAAAAACAGTGGAGCATCTACAGATAACGTTACTAAAAATCAATAAAACATATATTAGACCTGTAATAGATTATGCAGCTCCAGCATGGATAACTGTAAGTGATAAAATAATTAAAACTAAACTACAAACAATCCAAAACACACTCCTCATAACTGCATACAGAGTTCCAAGAACTATACCACCTGCCAACCATACCAGATAGACTTCTACATATTACAATAATGTACTTTAATAAGAATTGGATGGAAAACGAATTACTATGCAAACTAGACAGGTACCTCATACATGATGAAGCTAGTCCTAAATATCTCTCCCCAGTTAACTTATATTTTAAATATAAAAATAAATAAAATGAAAAAATATAAACTTCAAATAATAATAATAATAAATATATAGTTTATTTATATATGTATTAAAAAATGCCACCAACAAACTTGACATTCTGCTGACAGAATAAAATAACCACTGCATACGAACCACAATACATGGACATTGCCCTGAAAAGGATCAAATAATATTCAGTTCCACAGTTATAAATACCAATCCGTCAAGAACATAAGTACGGGGAGGAGGAAGAGGTCACAGAGAACCTGACCATCCAGGGTATGAACTTTTCTTACCCAAACACCGACGGCATTCTTCTTTGGAACAATGTGTAATTTTTCATCTTGAAAACTAATTGTTATAATTACCAAATTACCTTCTCAGTTTAATATTAAAGTTTCCTGACGTATCTAAGTTCTCAATTTGAAACAAGAAACTTTCAAGGTCTCTTTGACCAAAACCTGGAGAGACATTGTTTCTATCCCGTTGTAAAGTGAATAAACGAGCCTGTGTGAATTATCACAGAAAAAATAATATAATTATTTAAATATCTGGATTCAACCGTGATTACCAACAGTGTAACGAACATATGTATATATGTTTGACACGTTTTAATAATATATTTTACAACAAGTGGAGTGTATGCTGATTATTTATGGTTGAAATTTATCACCAACAAGTCACAGACACTTACAGCAAAGAATCCAGTCCACACATAAAACCTGACATATTTTTCCATATTTCTTATATATAGTTTAAAAGTTGAAGCTTACATTCAGTTAATATCTATAATTAGGGTATTCTAAAGATGTTATTTTCCTTGGTAGTTTTGTGATATGAAACATTTCCACCTCAAATATCTTGATATAAAGACTCGAAAACACTATAGAAAACTTCGACAATGGATTTATATAAAAATAGTAACATTATAACAGAACAACATTTTTGATATATCCGTTACTCTAGAACTGACGGAGACAAAATATGTATCAAGTTACTACGGGAACATGTATATTAAACTTCTCTACAAGTGACATTGTCCAGTTGTTCAACCTTCATGTGACATTCCAGCCTTCAGTGACCTCTAAAAATCTAGAACTTTCATTTATATGATGATGGACTGAATTGTTTTGATTTCAATTTAAAAAAGAATTGTAGTTCCTTAACATAAATTACATGTGAGTATAGTTCAACTGAAGTTATTAATAAAGTAAAATAAACTTACGTTACAGAGCTACAGTTGTTAATAAAGTTAATTCTCAGGCCTCAATATACAACTTACGTGAAATTTATCAGTAAAGAACAATCAAATACCAGCTGTTAATTGGACGTTCATTCATTCTCCCAATAAAACAAACGTTCACCTGACTTAACATACTTAACTAACTACAGAAGAAAGTTACTTTTACCTGAATTTTATAATTAAATAAAATAAACAAATTAGTGTTAACGAAAAACCTGAAAGTACATTTTGACAAAACAGTTTACATTATATCTCATTAAAGTGTTTCTTTGTAGAAAATGTAAAACTTATAAAAATAAACAAATGTTATAACATTTTAATCTCCACGGTGTAATAACACGATTGTAAACAATCTAAGTTAACTTCCAGTAGTTCAAAACACTGAAAGTTCAACCTCGACATGACTGTTTATGGATTGACTCTGAGAATTTGAAGTACAGACGTACTGTAGTACAGCTCACAGTTTCACAACTCCGGAAAGTCACGTGAACGCTAGATTATTTGTCAATGTCACTTGGTGAGAAGTTTTATATAGAAGCGTCCGTGGTTAGTTGTGACTTAGTCTTTGTTGATCAGTTTTCGACTAACGAACACAAATATGTGTAAAGAGATAACATTAGTTGTTCTACTGGGGATATCACTGTGTAACTTGTCAGTAACAACAGGTAGGAGTTGTTTCTAAAGATATGGAAAAATATATCACATAGTGTTAATTATGCTATTTTATTTTTATTAGAACCTTAGAATTTCAGTGTCAAGCTATGTGACAATTATAATTGAAAATAGGAACATTGTGACGAATTTATTTACTCGGTTAAAAGTAATGAAAACCAATACGAAAAGGACAGGATCGTTTGATCACCTGCTGAATAACAGCATCGTATTGTTAACACCAGTTAGTTCATTACTGTTATAGACTAGTTTAACAAGTCGTACATGTTTGTCCGACCACCTTCTCTGTTACTAATCAGACATTTACTTAACAAATGTTCCAAGAATGTAGACAATAACATTAACATGGAACATTATGAAAACATGTTGTCCAGTAGTTATACATTAATATTATTAATACCAGTAAATGTATAGTCGTGTCACAAAGTATAACATTATAGTTAATACCAAAGGAGTAAGATGTTATTAATAGCACAATGTTGTTAGCACCACATAGTGCATTGTTATTAAACCCAAACTTGTTTATTTACAGTGAAACAAAGTAACGGTTATTTATGTTATAGTTTAGAGTCCATATGAATTTGTTTGTGTCAGTGGCTTGTATTATTGAATTAATTTACAGATATATAAACTGTATGGTATATAAAACCTAGAGATGAGTTTTTTATATAAATACAGAGTTCTGTGTGAAGATGTTGAGACAAAAAACGATCCTTGTCGTTCTTTGTTGTTTATAACAATAATTGTTCCATACCATTACACAATGTAAACATCAACACTATGGTAACACCTCACTGATCCTGTTAACAACTGAATGAGTTAGGGTTAGAATACATATCATTCATTATAATTCACATATACTTGTATCAAGGGTATGTGGTAAGTGTTCTGATTGAATGAACATACTGATCAAATTTAAGGTTTGAAATAACTGTAATAAAAGTTACTCATATAATGTCCTAACTGTGTAGAAAGAAGATATAAAAGAGTTAGCATATATCACTGATATATCCTTGAAAAAAATTATTATAATAGTAATCCACAAATAAACCTTGACAAAAACAGTCTTTAAAACTATATGTTAAGTATTGTTTTGATAGAACGGCCTTACAAACGTAGATAGTTGTCAGTAGAACAGATGATTCGTCACAAAAGTTTCACGTGATGCTGGTTAGACTCTCGGACACATTGCTGAACACTTGTAATGTACTCCAAACATTGTCACGTACACCCTAGATTGTGATATCGAGATAAGACATTTGAAAATAGAAACGGAAGAGGCAAAACCCAACATTGGTTGGGTCCTTGAACAAATCTTTATTCTGTTTTAAATTTCATCAGCCATCGTCAAATATTTATAATTTAAACATAGGTTTGTTGAGTTTAAATTACCATTTATTATTAAACGTATAGAGTTCTGCTAGCTATTTTCAAAACAACATAATACACCTACAGATAGTCTTTTAAACAATAAATATACAGTTGAAACTTGCCTATTGTTGTCATCTGTATTGCTATATTTAATCTCATTAATAAATAATGACAAAATTTTGGTTGTGAGTTCACGAGAACTTGTTTTAAAATAACAGCTTTTAACAATAAAGTTTAAAACTAAATATATTTGCTTCCTTCTGGTATCATCAGTAACAGAGCTGAAGTGTATTACAGTTTTATACACTTTCAGTGGGACAGTAAAACATGTTAACATGTGATAAGACAGTAAAATATTAATTTGTTCATTCACTGTTCAGGTAAGGCAGGTTTATACAACTGATTTTAATTCACTGTTCTATATATGTACCAATATTATCCATACAATTGTTTTTATTTATTATATTAAACCCTGTCATTCTATGTCTCTTTCAGAAATTATTGTGTTACTTTTATATGTTTTTAGTACAACTAGGGTTATCTCATGATTATATACAAGGAATGTGTTTTTGATATCAGAAACAAGTAATTTTGCAACTCTAGTTCTAAGAGTATCCTTTGTAATGCCAGATTCAACTGTCATAATTAATAGTATCCTTTGTAATACTAGATTCAACTGTCATAATTAATACTATCCTTTGTAATACTAGATTCAACTGTCATAATTAATAGTATCCTTTGTAATAATAGATTCAACTGTCATAATTAATAGAATCCTTTGTAATACTAGATTCAACTGTCATAATTAATAGTATCCTTTGTAATACCAGATTCATCTGTCATAATTAATAGTATCCTTTGTAATACCAGATTCAACTGTCATGATTAATAGTGTCCTTTGTAATACTAGATTCAACTGTCATAATTAATAGTATCCTTTGTAATACCAGATTCAACTGTCATAATTAATAGTGTCCTTTGTAAAACTAGATTTAAATGTCATAATTAATAGTGTCCTTTGTAATACTAGATTCAACTGTCATAATTAATAGTGTCCTTTGTAAAACTAGATTAAAATATCATAATTAATAGTATCCTTTGTAATACCAGATTCAACTGTCATAATTAATAGTATCCTTTGTAATACTAGATTCAACTGTCATAATTAATAGTATCCTTTGTAATACCAGATTCAACTGTCATAATTAATAGTGTCCTTTGTAATACTAGATTCAACTGTCATAATTAATAGTGTCCTTTGTAAAACTAGATTTAAATGTCATAATTAATAGTATCCTTTGTAATACCAGATTCAACTGTCATAATTAATAGTATCCTTTGTAATACTAGATTCAACTGTCATAATTAATAGTATCCTTTGTAATACTAGATTCAACTGTCATAATTAATAGTATCCTTTGTAATACTAGATTCAACTGTCATAATTAATAGAATCCTTTGTAATACTAGATTCAACTGTCATAATTAATAGTATCCTTTGTAATACCAGATTCAACTGTCATAATTAATAGTATCCTTTGTAATACCAGATTCAACTGTCATGATTAATAGTGTCCTTTGTAATACTAGATTCAACTGTCATAATTAATAGTATCCTTTGTAATACTAGATTCAACTGTCATAATTAATAGTATCCTTTGTAATACTAGATTCAACTGTCATAATTAAACCGTAAAGATACAGATGTAATTTTATCATTGTTTAACCAGTCAATTCGTTGCGATAACAATTGTGACGGAATGACGTCACTGCATATCTGTTTTTCTATTGGTCCATCTTCGTTCATTCTTTCTTCATCTTTCAAACACTTTTCAATCGTCCGCTGTTTTCTCAGCGGATTCACATGATACTTGATGTGATTATAATGTGACCAATACACTCAGACATAGGTTTTGAATAAAACACTGACGGTTTTATGGTGTCAGAGACCAAACAACAGAAAATATATATTTTGGACTCGTGTAGTCATATTTGAAGCACAAACGTTCAGCTTGTAGTTCAGTCATCTTTTGACCAATTTGAAATCTAATTACGGATTTAGACTCACGATTCAAACTTAGATTTTGAGTAATACACGAGACAGGCGTATAAAGAAAACTATTGGTTGTTCTAGTAGTGACGTCACATTTTCAATTTGTCAGTAGCCACAGGTGTGGTTATATGTTTGTGACGTGTTCTGTGAGAACTGTCTGCATGGAACATGAGAAAACTCACTTGTTGTTAGATAAGTTATTTTATTTTTATTTCGTGTTAATTTATTGCTAAGTTTATTTTGTTTTAAGTTTAATAAAACCGGTTCAGTACATTATCACAAAAGTTAAAGTTTCTAGTTTTTCCGAACTTATACAAGTCCTGAAAGTCGCGTGAAGGTTAGATTATTTGTCAATGTCACTTGATGAGAAGTTTTATATAAAAGCATCCATGATTAGTTACGACTTAGTCTGTGTTTGTCAGTTTTCAACTAACGAAGGTAAATATGTGTAAAGAGATAACATTAGTTGTTCTACTGGGGATAACACTGGGTAACTTGTCAGTAACAACAGGTAGGAGTTGTTTGTTGTTTGTAACGATCATGAGGAAAATCATGTTTATAATTATGCTATTTCATTTTTATTTCATAAAATAAATTGATTTGTTTTTGAGTATAACTTTAGAATTTCGATGTCAGGATATGTAGCACACAATGTTTCATATGGTAGAATTACCTGGAAAATAATTGTTTAAAAATATTCTAACTGTGGACGTAAACTGATGTTAGGTTTAAAACTTTCACTTTTCAATGTAGTGTATAAAACAGTTTTTATGTATCCTAAGGTATTCTAAATTTAATGTACCTAGTAGGTTTGTTTTTGTTTGTTCTTGAAATTCGCACAAAGCTACTCCAAGGTATCTGTGCTAACCGTCCCTAATTTAGCAGTGTAAGACTAGAGGGAAGGCAGCTAGTCATCACCACCCACCGCCAACTCTTGGGCTACTCTTGGCCATGCCGGGCCTTACCTAGTAGGAGAGGGTGGTCAGGCAAAGCAAGGTGTGTTAAGACGTTCGACTCGCAATCTTAGGGTCGCGGGTTCGAATCCCAGTGGCACCAAACATGCTCGCCCTATTAGCCATGTGGGTGTTATGATATAACGGTCCATCCCATTATTCGTTAGCCCAATAGTTGGCGGCCGTGGGTGGCGATCACTAGTTGCCTTCTTTCTAGTATTTCACTGTTAAATTTGGGACGACTAGTGCAGATAGCCCTTGTGTAGCTTTGCGTGAAATTAAAAAAAAAACAACCAAACCAACTTAAAGAGGGAATGATCACTTTATACTTACACAGGTCTGGATAAAGACTGCCAGTCTCCACCTGTTACAGGACCTTGTGAAGCTATTATACCAAGATATTACTACGATTCCGAAAGCCACCAGTGTAAGAAATTTAATTTCGGTGGTTGTGGCGGGAACGGAAACCGATATGAAACAATAGCAGACTGTTTGTCTGCTTGTTCAGGTTTGTTAATAATGTTTAATGTCTTATTGTTGTTCATTAAACTTTGATTTAACTAGAATACACTAAAGATGTAAGCTATACTTACGGCTGGAATAACTTTATATTAACTGGTGGTAAACCTAATATCATCATATCAACTAGTTGTAAACCTAACATTATTATTATATTAACTGGTGGTAAACCTAACATTATTATTATATCAACTGGTGGTAAAACTAACATTATTATAAAATCAACTAGTTTAAACCTAACATTATTATTATATCAACTAGTGGTAAACCTAACATTATTATTATATCAACTGGTGGTAAACCTAAAATTATTATTATATCAACTGGAGGTAAACCTAACATTATTATTATATCAACTGGTGGTAAACCTAACATTATTATAAAATCAACTAGTTTAAACCTAACATTATTATTATATCAACAAGTGGTAAACCTAACATTATTATTATATCAACTGGTGGTAAACCTAACATTATTATAAAATCAACTAGTTTAAACCTAACATTATTATTATATCAACTAGTGGTAAACCTAACATTATTATTATATCAACTAGTGGTAAACCTAACCTAAACATAAACCTAACATTATTATAAAATCAACTAGTTTAAACCTAACATTATTATTATATCAACTAGTGGTAAACCTAACATTATTATTATATCAACTAGTGGTAAACCTAACATTATTATTATATCAACTAGTGGTAAACCTAACATTATTATTATATCAACTGGTGATAAACCTAACATTATTATTATATCAACTAGTGGTAAACCTAACATTATTATTATATCAACTGGTGATAAACGTAACATTATTATTATATCAACTAGTGGTAAACCTAACATTATTATTATATCAACTAGTGGTAAAACTAACATTATTATTATATTAACTAGTGGTAAACCTAACATTATTCTATATAAACACTTCCTATAATAAACTTTTCTATTTATTTAATATTCCTGTTGTTTCAATTATTTATTCAATTAAATCTGGTTTATTTATTAAACTGGTGATAAAAGTTCTTGCTGCTCTACAATTGTAAACATCTAATATTACATTTCATTCAAACATTTATATTGTTTTAGGTAGTTTTTCAAGTAGCTAATATAGCCCGGCATGACCAGGTGGGTTAAAGCGTTCGACTCGTAATCTTAGGGTCACGGGTTTAAATGCCCATCGCACTAAACATGCTAGCCGTTTCAGCCGTGGGGGCGTTAGACTTTGACGGTCAATCCCACTATTCGTTGGTAAAAGAATAGCCCAAGATTTGGCAGTAGGCGGTGATAACTAGCTGCCTTCTTTCTAGTCTTACCCTACTAAATTATGAATGGTTAGCGCACATAGTCTTTGAGTTTCTTTTCGCGACATTCGAAAACAAACAAACTAAGTTGCTAATTTAAATTACCGGTTTATAAAACTCAGTCACTGTTTCTGTGTATCTTACTTCATTAAACGCTTCCGATTCATTGTTATTTCTTTGTTTCGTTTTAGTAATTGTTGTAGTATATTGATATATTGTTTAACTTTTTCACTGAGTATGTATTTATAATTAAATACTTCAGCTTAGTTATGAAACTTGTTTTTTAAATAAACGGTAAATATTAAAGATTGCACAACACCAGACATTATTGAAAATAATTTTCCCTCTAAGTGTTGAATTAAACTGTTAATTTAATAAATAAAACACCTTGGGTGTGAAAAGAGAATGGATTAATTATGAGACTGAAAGAAATAGACTCAATATTAGCTACAAATATGGTAGCTACACTTTATTGGTAAGGCGTTTATAGCAAATATTTATTCATTAGTTTGCTAGGCTGCGGTTTTTACTGAATTAATGGCATGATAGTGGGTAAAACAAAATATCAATCAATATACTAAACAACCTCAATAAGAAAGTTACACTCGAAAATTATTAACATTAGCCAAGAGATCGCAACTCTATTATACGGAATAGGTTTTTATCATTAACCAATTCTGGTTCTTTAAACTATATGGTGGTAGTTTTTATTTCTAAAACGCCTATTATAACTTCATTTGTAGTTACGCCAAGGAATTTAGATACACAGTTTTTTGTCATTTCCCGTATGCAAGAGGGACAAATGCTACAAACACTATTATTTACACTAATCACTGAAGTAAATAGCACGTAACGTTAAATTCTATTAATAATCAGGAAAATTTCTTTAAAATTTAACTAATTTGAGCTTAAAGGTGAGAAATGAACAATACTTTTCTACCTGTATGTTTCTTTTAAAAAAGTCATCTCGAAACTGCTAATCTAAGTTGCTTGATCTAACCAATACAAATGTATCTGCACGTGCTTTACCCATATAGTTTAGTTTCTCAATATCAACCACCTTTAATCCGAATTACAAAACTAAAAACAACTCACCTTTACATGTGGTAAATATTTTAGGCCGACAGATCACGTGAGTTTTAACGTAGGAATGCGCAGAAATGATTGCTCAAAACCAAGCTGTTTTTGTTCAATAACTCTTCACGTGTAACTTAGTCCACACTTTTCATCCAAGTGCAAACTGTAAGGATGCAACAGTGTACGAAATCTAAATAAAATCCTTTAAATCATGTTTCTCCGTATTTTTAATGCGAATACAAAAACTGTATATTATATATCTGTTCTATTCATTAATGAATTGCATTCAAAATTTGTTTGTAGTTAATGTGCAGCAGAACAAAATCACTGAGAATATATGATAGTTTCAGTTAACACAGTTAGAGAATGTGAAAATTGTTAAATCATCTATGTGAAACAGATATAGGTGAGGTTAATAAGTACAATTATGAGAGAACTTAAAACTGTACCATCTTGGATGTAGGTGAAGATGTCTTACAGTCTGTCAGTCATAAAGATGGAGAGGACTAGTAAAAAAAAAGCTGTTCTCTAATGGATTATAAGATGTCAATGATTTAAATCCAGTTAGTAACAGTCTTGTTTTTCATGATTGTATAACTGAAACGAAAGTTTCTTTTAAATTTCGCACAAAGCTAAACGAGTGTTATCTGCGATAGCCGTCCTTAATTTAGCAGTGTAAGACGAGAGGGAAGGCAGCTAGTCATCACCCCCCACCGCCAACTCTTGGGCTACTCTTGGCCATGTCGGGCCTTACCTAGTAGGAGAGGGTGGTCAGGCAAAGCAAGGTGTGTTAAGACGTTCGACTCGCAATCTTAGGGTCGCGGGTTCGAATCCCAGTGGCACCAAACATGCTCGCCTTATTAGCCATGTGGGTGTTATTATATAACGGTCCATCCCATTATTCGTTAGCCCAATAGTTGGCGGCCGTGGGTGGCGATCACTAGTTGCCTTCCCTCTAGTATTTCACTGTTAAATTTGGGACGACTAGTGCAGATAGCCCTTGTGTAGCTTTGCGTGAAATTAAAAAAAAAACAACCAAACCAACTTCAAGAGGGAATGATCACTTTATACTTCACAGGTCTGGATAAAGACTGCCAGTCTCCACCTGTTACAGGACCTTGTGAAGCTATTATACCAAGATATTACTACGATCCCGAAAGCCACCAGTGTAAGAAATTTAATTTCGGTGGTTGTGGCGGGAACGGAAACCGATATGAAACAATAGCAGACTGTTTGTCTGCTTGTTCAGGTTTGTTAATAATGTTTAATGTCTTATTGTTGTTCATTAAACTTTGATTTAACAAGAATACACTAAAGATGTAAGCTATACTTACGGCTGGAATAACTTTATATTAACTGGTGGTAAACCTAATATCATCATATCAACTAGTTGTAAACCTAACATTATTATTATGTCAACTGGTGGTAAACCTAACATTATTATTATATCAACTGGTGGTAAAACTAACATTATTATAAAATCAACTAGTTTAAACCTAACATTACTATTATATCAACTAGTGGTAAACCTAACATTATTATTATATCAACTGGTGGTAAACCTAAAATTATTATTATATCAACTGGAGGTAAACCTAACATTATTATTATATCAACTTGTGGTAAACCTAACATTATTATAAAATCAACTAGTTTAAACCTAACATTATTATTATATCAACTGGTGGTAAACCTAAAATTATTATTATATCAACTGGAGGTAAACCTAACATTATTATTATATCAACTGGTGGTAAACCTAACATTATTATTATATCACCTGGTGGTAAATCTAACATTATTATTATATCAACTGGTGGTAAACCTAACATTATTATTATATCAACTAGTGGTAAACCTAACATTATTATTATATCAACTGGTGGTAAACCTAACATTATTATTATATCAACTGGTGGTAAACCTAACATTATTATAAAATCAACTAGTTTAAACCTAACATTATTATTATATCAACTAGTGGTAAACCTAACATTATTATTATATCAACTAGTGGTAAACCTAACATTATTATTATATCAACTGGTGATAAACCTAACATTATTATAAAATCAACTAGTTTAAACCTAACATTATTATTGTATCAACTAGTGGTAAACCTAACATTATTATTATATCAACTAGTGGTAAATCTAACATTATTATTATATCAACTGGTGATAAACCTAACATTATTATAAAATCAACTAGTTTAAACCTAACATTATTATTATATCAACTGGTGGTAAACGTAACATTATTATTATATCAACTAGTGGTAAACCTAACATTATTATTATATCAACTAGTGGTAAACCTAACATTATTATTATATCAACTAGTTGTAAACCTAACATTATTATTATATCAACTGGTGGTAAACCTAACATTATTATTATATCAACTAGTGGTAAACCTAACATTATTCTATATAAACACTTCCTATAATAAACTTTTCTATTTATTTAATATTCCTGTTGTTTCAATTATTTATTCAATTAAATCTGGTTTATTTATTAAACTGGTGATAAAAGTTCTTGCTGCTCTACAATTGTAAATATCTAATATTACATTTCATTCAAACCTTTATTTTGTTTTAGGTAGTTTTTTCAAGTAGCTAATATAGCCCGGCATGACCAGGTGAGTTAAAGCGTTCGACTCGTAATCTTAGGGTCACGGGTTAAAATGCCCATCGCACTAAACATGCTAGCCGTTTCAGCCGTGGGGGCGTTAGACTTTGACGGTCAATCCCACTATTCGTTGGTAAAAGAACAGCCCAAGATTTGGCAGTAGGTGGTGATCACTAGCTGCCTTCCCTCTAGTCTTACCCTACTAAATTATGAATGGTTAGCGCACATAGTCCTTGAGTTTCTTTTCGCGACATTCGAAAACAAACAAACTAAGTTGCTAATTTAAATTACCGGTTTATAAAACTCAGTCACTGTTTCTGTGTATCTTACTTCATTAAACGCTTCCGATTCATTGTTATTTCTTTTTTTCGTATCAGTAATTGTTGTAGTATATTGTTATATTGTTTAACTTTTTCACTGAGTATGTATTTATAATTAAATTCTTCAGCTTAGTTATGAAACTTGTTTTTAAATAAACGGTAAATATTAAAGATTGCACAACACCAGACATTATTGAAAATAATTTACCCTCTAAGTGTTGAATTAATCTGTTAATTTAATAAATAAAACACCTTGGGTGTGAAAAGAGAATGGATTAATTATGAGACTGAAAGAAATAGACTCAATATTAGCTACAAATATAGTAGCTACACTTAGTTGGTAAGACGTTTATAGTAAATATTTATTCATTAGTTTGCTAGGCTGCGGTTTTTTACTGAATTAATGGCATGATAGTGGGTAAAACAAAATATCAATGAATATACTAAACAACCTCAATAAGAAAGTTACACTCGAAAATTATTAACATTAGCCAAGAGATCGCAATTCTATTATACAAAATAGTTTTTGTATACTAATCACTGAAGTAAATAGCACGTAACGTTAAATGCTATTAATAATCAGGAAAATTTCTTTAAAATTTAACTAATTTGAATTTAAAGGTGAGAAATGAACAATACTTTTCTACCTGTATGTTTCTTTTAAAAAAGTCATCTCGAAACTGCTAATCAAAGTTGCTTGATCTGAATACAAATGTATCTGCACGTACTTTACCCATATAGTTTAGTTTCTCAATATCAACCACCTTTAATCCGAATTACAAAACTAAAAACAACTCACCTTTACCTATGGTAAATATTTTAAACCGACAAATCACGTGAGTTTGAACGTAGGGATGCGCAAAAATGATTGCTCAAAACCAAGCCGTTTTTGCTCAATAACCTTTTACGTGTAATTTAGACCACACTTTTCGTCTAAGTGCAAACTGTAAGGATGAAACAGTGTAAGAAATCTAAATAAAATCCTTTAAATCATGTTTCTCCGTATTTTTAATGCGAATACAAAAACTGTATATTATATATCTGTTCTATTCATTAATGAATTGCATTCAAAATTTGTTTGTAGTTAATGTGCAGCAGAACAAAATCACTGAGAATAAATGATAGTTTCAGTTAACACAGTTATAGAAAGTGAAAATTGTTAAATCATCTATGTGAAACAGATATAGGTGAGGTTAACAAGTACAATTATGAGAGAACTTAAAACTGTACCATCTTGGATGTAGGTGAAGATGTCTTACAGTCTGTCAGTCATAAAGATGGAGAAGACTAGTAAAAAAAAGCTGTTCTCTAATGGATTATAAGATGTCAAAGATTTAAATCCAGTTAGTAAAAGTCTTCTTTTTCATGATTGTATAACTGAAACGAAAGGTTGTTTTCAATTTCGCACAAAGCTACACGAGGGTTATCTGCGCTAGCCGTCCTTAATTTAGCAGTGTAAGACTAGAGGGAAGGCAGCTAGTCATCACCACCCACCGCCAACTCTTGGGCTACCTTTTAACAGCAGAAAGTGGGATTAACTGTCACATTATAACGCCCCAACAGCTGAAAAAGCGAGCATGTTTGGTGCGACCGGGATTCGAATCCACGACTTTCGGATTACCAGTCGAACGTCCAAATACACTTGGGTCCTGAAACGAAAGGTAAAATCGTTTGCTCGTTTCTGAAAAGGAGAAAACGAAACATAAATTTATACCACACTTGTTATTTACCACATTACTCATTACCACACTTGTTATTTAACACATTACTCATTACCACAATTGTTATTTACCACTTTACTCATTACCACACTTGTTATTTACCACATTACTCATTACCACACTTGTTATTTAACACATTACTCATTACCACACTTGTTATTTACAACATTACTCATTACCACACTTGTTATTTACCATATTACTCATTACCACACTTGTTATTTAACACATTACTCATTACCACACTTGTTATTTACCACATTACTCATTACAACACTTGTTATTTACCACATTACTCATTACCACACTTGTTATTTAACACATTACTCATTACCACACTTGTTATTTAACACATTACTCATTACCACACTTGTTATTTAACACATTACTCATTACCACACTTGTTATTTACCACATTACTCATTACCACACTTGTTATTTACCACATTACTCATTATATTTCGATTGACATCGGAAACGTTTGTAATTAGTTCATATTTTTCAAACTTCGGGTCGTTATACAAGTTGATGGATCGAAGAATGGTTAACATAGAAGATGAACAAATATCGATACATCGAGCTGTCTGTTAAGTACACTGAGGGGAATCGAACCCCTCATTTTATCGTTGTAAATTCCAATACTTAGTTCTGTATCAGCGGGTGACGTTATAAGTAGGAAACTTATTTATGTTTTAACTTCTCTCCAGATCAAGACCTTAATATTTTTTACTCCATAACCTAAAAGTGATATTAAAATAAACTGGAGTTGTGTAAGAGTTGTTAAAAGCAGTGTTTAGAATGGATCATGTATCACATCTGTCATCAACTACATACAATGTAGTTTGACACATTGTTCATTAATTTGAAGATAATTAAAATAAACAAAAAGAAAAGCAGATGTTTATTATTCTTTGATACGTTAACAACGTGGTTTAATAATAATAATTAATCATTTTGAAGACTGTAGTATTTTGTTTAAATTTGGAAAAGTATTTTAAACATTACTTGGAATTATTAACAACTGATGTAGATAATACTAATACAGAAACTTTATGACGTATGACAAGTACAGAAAATTATATCGAATAATAGCTTAGCTTTTTAAATCACGTTTTCTATAATAATGTTTAATTTGAATATTAAGTTATCCTGCCAACTAGGATAATGTTCAGCGAAGCTCTACAGGGTCTTTATTTGTAATTGAAGGGGAAAGTGACAATGAATGTTTGTTCATGATGAAACGTTCAAAACTCTAAGAATTATTTAATTATTGAGTTATTTATGTTCACAGTACTGTCCATGTTTCTCAGTAAACACGTTTTGATAAAATGCAGAACTTATTAATTGAAGAAATAGTGTTTTAGTCGTCATGAAGACATTATTGTGTCGTATTATATCGGCACATAGTTTATAGTAATCACGTGAATGTTTGTTTGTGTTTCGTATTCTGTTGATGTTTATTTAAAGAAATGTGAGAAACGTCTCTTGAGTTTCGTATTTTACAACTTTTCTCATAAATTACTCACCCCAGTGGCTCAGCGGTATGTCTGTGGACTTACAACGCTAAAATCCGGGTCCCGATACCCGTGGTGGGCAAAGCACATATAGTTTATTCTGTACCTTTGTGCTTAATTCAAAATAACAACAACTTCTCATAAATTATTTGTTAAGTTTCAACTCACAATTTTAAAATGTCGAGGTATATGGCATAGAAATGTTTCATATCGCAGAATTACCTTAAAAGACAACTGTTTTATAATACTTTAACTACAAGCATAATATGTTGATTGGTTTATAATTTTCAAATATAACTTCAGTGTATGAAAGAGTTAGCTTTAACTATTACACTGAACATAAATTTACGACTGACAGTGATTTTGTCATACCTCCACAGGCCGAGCTAAGGACTGCAAGTCGCCACCTGTTTCAGGACCTTGTACAGCTAATATTCCCAGTTATTATTACGACCCAGACAGCCACAAGTGTAAGAAATTTATTTTTGGAGGCTGTGACGGGAATGAAAACCGATATAGAAGTGAAGCTGACTGTTTGGCTGCTTGTTTAGGTAGTGTGAAGATATGTATTACATTTACAAACAGTACTTACAAGAAATATCAAAATGTATCTACTTTAATAACGTTAAATATACACCGCACGTATTATTTATATATCTATAATAGTTACTCGAGATCCAAACTTTAGAAATGTTTTTAATAAAGTAGGTATCTCTTATATATATGTGTTTGTTTGTTTTTTTCAGGAACGTGAACTACTTGAATATTTTGGAAAAAGCTGACGTTCGTTGACCAGACGGATTTGATTTTTTATTACATTTGATTCTCAGATACAATTAAACATGTTTGTCTTGAGCACATTAATATTAATAACAGAACATGATGTCTTATGCGTTTTTTTTAAATTGTTATTGTAATACATGAAAATAAAATAATTATTTGTATAGTGGAATGGAACCTTATTAATTTATCTTTTTTATTATAATCTCAACAAGAAACGTGCATTTGAAAAATCTTCCTAACACAGCATCACTATCCAATAACCAACGGTTACTCACAACACTTCAGAATTCTTTAGTCGTGACAACACCATCAATTCTCCCATTAAATTAACACCAATCTAAGTGTAAAATTAAATAAATGTAGTTGACAAATTATTAATAAGTCAGATAAATTTCACAATAGCTGTAGACCTACTAGATGTCTAATAATAAACCAAAGCATGTTTGTATAACATTCTCACAAACCTACAGAAGATAATTCCTCTTGTGTACCGTACTGAAGCTAAATAATCTTCAGTAGTTATCGGAAAAGCCACTAGAGGGCAATAAATGTACTATTTGATTTTTTGGTTTTTTTTTAATTTCGCGTAAAGCTATACGACGGTTATCTGCGCTAGACGTTCCTAATTTAGCAGTGTAGTACCAGAGGGAAGGAAGCTAGTAAAAAAAACATTCAAGGAGAAAAACAAAACTTAGTGTCACTATCACCTTCTAATCCCACGTGGTCATCCTCAAAAATACTAATTGAACCCGACACTGGTTACCTTGGAGGGTGAGAAAAGAGGCAGTTTTTATTATTATATTTTTTTTATATTAGAATCCGCGTAAAAGGGGTCTCATAATCATGAATATTAGAAAGGAGATATGTACGAAGATCAAATAAATGTTTAATTCACCGAACTACGCTTGACCACTAGCTGAAGGAAAACAAGTCTTAAAACATTATGCAGGTATACACAGTATAATGGTTTAGAAATTACGGTATCAACTCCGTATGTTGAGGAGGCTTTTCAATAACCAGTTGACGACTTATAGTATTATACGAAAGGCCTCTTCAGCAGTGATTTGTTAGACACTAAAGATAGGTGCGAAATTTTACTCATCTGACTTTGAACTGTAAACGGACATATTAAGTGAACAGAGAGAAACATCTCCAGATAATATAATTACCACAAATCTTTAGACTATTGTAGTTTAAATTACAAATGTAATAATATCACATTTAGCATCACTTCATCTCAATGTCGTTTGTTATGGTTTTAAGTAACTATGTATCTGTAGAGAAAAGAGACGAACTGTTTATATATTTGTTTTTAATTCTTCTGTTTTTTATTAACGTAAATCATAACTTACAAAATGGTCAATACTCTCTGACATAGTTTTGATTTAAACATTTTAATCAATTTTATGAAGTCAGAAGTCAAACAATCGAAAATATTTATCATGGACTCGAGTACAGTCATATTTAATCCAATCAGGATAAAACATTTTCATTCTCTCAACACCTGACGTATAAAAAACTTAGATTTGTTCATTTTGAGTACTTTTAAGAGGATCAGAACTCGAAATCATAATATGAAGGGGTTAGTCAGTTACTCGGTCATATTAGGACCAATATTCATGGAATTATGTGCAACGATACTTTTGTACAGATTCCAAACAGTGAAAGAGAAAATTCTTGTTTTAGGTTTAGCTTTTGAGCTGAGAAAGCATAATCAAGAAGGTATTTGTGTGTATGTTAACCGACTTACATGAGATTTGGTACCAAGATAATTTGTTACAGGTCGAAATCAGTGATATAGACAGTTTTCGATTTTAATGTTTTTCACTATTGTTAAGGTATCAAAATTAACCATGTTGTGACTGCATGGCGGAGGCATTTTATATTCGTCCTAGAATGCTGGTCTTTGTAATTTCTAATATTTGAGCTTCGAGAAGTCCCAGGTTTCTGATCAAACATGTGGTGAAAGTCGGATTTTTTTTCTCTTATGCTGTTGTTGTTTTTTCAAAAGTTTAACTCAATACGTTTTAAAATTCCAACGAGATTCTTGTACAGATTGAAACGAAGTTACAAAGGCTTAGCCAGAAATATAGTCCTGATTTTGTTTGTTCTTCCAGTATTTACATATCTCGAAAAGCTTGCTTTATCGTTTTATAATTCGTTTCAACTACATTGCGTTATGATTGTAATAAGAAATATGTTTTCGTAGAATAAGATGAAGTTGACTTAGTTATTCTTGTGTTCGTCCTATCAAGTTTGGTTTAGATGGCTGTTCTAGATTTTATTTGCATTAGGCCTTGTAGGCGAAACTACCTGATAAAAAAAATAAAATAATGGTGAATAATTATAAAACAATGCATAAACGAATATAATCAAGTTAACTTTATTAGAGATGTTAAGAGAAACACACAGTGGCGTATCGGTATATCTGCGGGTTTCGAAAACCGTAGTGAACAGATCACAGACAGCCAGGTTCGAATCCACGTCCCACCAAATATGGTCGCCCTTTTAGCGGTGGAGGCATTATAATTTGACGGTGAATCCAACTATTTGTTAGTTATAGAGTAGCCCGAGATCTGGCGATGGATGGTGATGACTAAGGGCCTTCCCTCTAGTCTTACACTGCTAAATTAGGGACGGCTATGCGCAAAATTCAAAAAACAAACAAACAAATTATATCAGAATACATGAGATATGTAGAATTGTTAAAATAGAAATTTCTTTGTTATCTTTTCGTGGTCTGTACTTCACCTTATTTTTACCAAATAATGTAAAAGGACTTACCGAACAAACTAACAATATTTCAACACAAAGTATTTTGTATTTGTTGTTGTTTTGTTTTTAGCGCAGTTTTATATAGTGGAGATAGGAGACCTGTCCAAAGGTGAAATCGGGTCACGAACATTTTTGGCATTGTAAGTCGTTGAATTTATCGCTGACCTACCAAGTTTTCTTGGCCTGGCATGGCCAGGCGTATTAAGGTGTGCGACTCGTAATCTGAGGGTCGCGGGTTTGTATCCCCATCGCGCCAAACATGCTCGTTCTTTCAGCCATGGGGGCGTTATATTGTGACGGTCAACCCACTATTCGTTGGTAAAAGAGTAGCCCAAGAGTTGGCGGTGGGTGGTGATGACTAGCTGCCTTCCCTCTAGTCTTAACTGCTAAATTAGGGACGGCTAGCACAGATAGCCCTCGAGTAGCTTTTTGCAAAATTCCAAAACAAGCTTCGTGTTTTATTCTAAACAAACAAATAATATCCTTAAGTTACAGTTAGCCATGTTCTTATATTAAATAAATAAATGCTGTTTAGAAGAGCTGGAACTTTGCTCTCCAGTTTTCAAGTAGTTTTATGATCATTGATAAAACACAGAGTTTTGTTGGTAAACAGGTTTACAGCCATGAACTTGTTATCACTACAGTTATTTCTGTCACTAAAAGGAAAGGAAAACAACAGCCTAGAGGTTTCTCCCACAGAACACTAGGATACAGTAAAACACTGAGATAAACGAAATTTCCCCTTAAGTTATAACAACGACCGAATACATGAAACTACCGTCATTATTAGACGATACACTCTTGCAGGTATCGGAGCACGCACTGTGAGCTTGAAGTTTGTGAACATATCGTTCGAAACACGATATCATTTACCAGTTAAGATATCTAAAAATTTATATTTATTTAATTATTTCTAACAGACTTTATATTTTTGATAAGTAACTAGTGGTTTAATATTTTCACCTGATGAAATGAGAATCATCTCGGATCTTAAAAAGTAGGCTTAACTTAGTTTCTTCAATAACATTTAGAATCTCACGTATTTCAAATATACTTTATCGCATTGAACAGAACATGTAAAAACAAACTTGTTTATAATCGCAGCTTACGATGATAAAAAGATGGTGATTGTAAATATAAAATTTAAATCACAAAGGTATGAAATACCTATAACTAAAAAAATAACAAGTTATTTGTTGGCTTTTTGTTTTTTTTCAAAATTTGATAAAAAATTACACAAGAAATAGCTACATATATCCTCTGGTGCTTGTTGTATACCAAGTGCACATGTTTGTCACACATGTTAAAAAATATCTTTTCCATGAATGACAATCTTAAGTTTTGTTGAAGTTCTGAAATCCTTTTGCAGGTAAAATCACTATTTTACCCTTCTTCCTGTTACATGACGAGATACATTACACTATGAAACAAAATTTTTACTTTTTGTTGTTCCTGGGCAGAAAGTGTTATTTCCCAATTGCTTATGCCTAAAAGAAATAGAAAAAAAAACCTATTTTTCTGTTCAAAGTTTGCCTTTGTAACCTGGGTAATGAAATTTTCAAATTTACCCATTTTCCAGAACATTTCAAGTAGATTCAGTGCTGAGGAGCTGATAGAGAATTTTTTCGAACTTTTTAGATTTTCTAGAACTTTCTATAGTAATATACATACAGGGGTTTACCACTTTAGTTTAGTTCTAGCTGCCTAAGTGAACACATAGATCTATCTGATTTTATCAGAGATAGCATCAAGAAGCTTCCAGCATTCTCCAGACATATTCTGCTATGTATGTGGCCAATATATCAAGACAAGAGAGTAAAAGTACTCTGTGACAGCATCTGCTAAAATGTGTGAAGCCTACAAGGCATATTTCAGCATGCTTGTCGTGGATCAATACAACCCCTGGGGACTTCATTTTACCCGCGGGCACTGCAAAACAAAAACAAAAAAAAAATGTAGAAGGTAAGACGGACAAGTTTTGATTACTTGAATAGTAATATTTTATATTATACAAATTTTACGCCTGGCATGGCCCATCGCGTAAGGCGTGCGACTCCTAATCCAAGGGTCGCGGGTTCGCGCCCGCGTTGCGCCAAACATGCTCGCCCTCCCAGCCGTGGGGGCGTTATAAAGTGACGGATAAACCCACGATTCGTTGGTAAAAGAGTAGCCCAAGAGTTGGCAATGGGTGGTGATGACTATCTGCCTTCCCTCTAGTCTTACAGTGCTAAATTAGGGACGGCTCGGTGCATTGGGCTAACAACCTACTCACTCAAATAGTTGTTGAAGAATCCGCAAGCGATTGCGGTTCTGTGTTTCTAAATGGAATCTAATGGTGATAACTACACTAATACAAATTTTAGACCTTTTAACATTTAAATATATTTTAATTTATTTTTAATTTCCTATAGTATAGAAAAATATCACATATAAAATAACTTGCATGAACCTCTTATACATTAGTTGTGGATGAAATACATTTATTCTTCATAATAACAATTTTGTTTTGCTCTTTTGCAGGATGGTACAGAGGGGAAAAGAGAGCCATAAAGTTCGCTATTTCAAGAATTTGATGTGAACTCACTGACCACTCACGCAATTGCTACTTCTGCATGGGGGACCCTTTCAAACGTCGGGCTGGCAAGAATGCGTCTATTATCATGTATCCGTACCTTCCATCATCCATCACCCCAGTGCCACACTGCTCTGAGCTCCCTGTAGCCACTCTGTCAGAGAGAAAACAGCCATCCTCAGAAGAGAGCAGCAAATCAGAAGAGGAGGTAGACGTTGAAGATCCACATTACAATTTCAGAGATGCAGCTGGTGAGAGAAACCCACACTACCCCAACCAAAGAGGTCTCAATGACTTGATCAGAGATCTTGGTTTAACAAAGTCGAATACTGATATTATATTTGAAAATGTTTTACAAATCTGGAAAACTACTCATTTATAAACATTTTGTTCATTTTTGTATAACTTTAGTACAAGTACACCTTGATTCATATGTTGTTTCATTCAGATTTTATGTAAATGAAAATGTGCAAATTTATCCAGTTTTACATAGCAAATAGGTTAATTTCTAAATTTCGTTATCCAGGTCACAAAAGCAAAGTTTGAAGGGAATAATGGCCATTTTCTGTATTTTTACAACATAAGCAATTGAGAAATAACACGCACTATCCAGGAACAAAATTTGTGTTACATAGTGTTATTTGTGTTATAAAGTGTTATTATCGACGTCAAGTAGTGCCTTACTGTTAATATCAAGTAATGTGTTATTATTAACACTAAGTAGCATATGTTGTTAACACAAAATACCGCATTATCGGTACGCTATATATTACATTGTATTTATTACCAAGTAGTAAAATGGTATTTATAATACAGTATTGTTAGAACCACGTACTGAGTTACCGTTATAACCACTTACGTTTATCAACAATTAAACAAAGCATAGGTTTTGTTGGAATCCACACATTGTTTTTGTGATACTGTAGTTTTTTATTGAATTCATTTATAAATCATAAACCGATTAGTATCTAGTGCCTGGAGAATACGACATGAATTTCTTTTTAACATATATTTATTACATTTGAACATTTTAAAATGTATTTTATCAATTTCTGGAGCTTACAGATACTAACATCCATTATTGAAACGACCCTAACCAATATATAATTTCATATTTCAGGATCATGTTAGGCCTTACGTCTCTATAGAGAAAGACATTTAACAGAATATTTAGTAACCAGGATAGTTTTAGATTTTCAAATGTTGCTGTTATGTGAGTTACTTGTCACACATGTTCAGTACATTCACTATATTCGCACAGCGATGGGTTAAGGCATTCGACTCGCAGATAGTACTCGTGTAGCTTTGCGCAAAATTCGAAACAAACAAACTCTTCGTATAATAAACTAGAATGTAAAACAAAGTAATAAAAATCTATAGTTTTCGATTAGTCCTTAAATTACCGGAAAAAATTTAATATCCTTAAACTGATGTTAAGAACATTGGTATTAAGAATATTGTTAAAGTATTGTTATAAATAAATAAAGTAATCATATACTTATTGTATTTTAAAATGAGAAAAATTTTAACCACTTAAGAAAGTCTTTCCACAGAAATATTGAAAAAACAAAATTTAGTTTGACCACGTTTGTCAAACAAGTGTTGTTTGTTTGTATAGTTTCGTTCAAATCTGTGCCAGCTGTGACCTGTTTAGAAGGGATAGAAATGAGTCATTGTGAACACAGCCCTGGTACATCTGCAACCAAATGGTTGGGTTGACCTTCACGTTAACTGTTTCAAGGGTGAAAAGTCGAGCATGCCAAGTGAGGTACCACCAGGTTGGTATTCTTGACCATGAGTAGTTACGTGGCTCTAAGAAGTAACTCACACAAGTAATAATGAGACCAGATTTATCTATCTGTAACTAAACTGGTAACTGTAACTAAAACTGAGACCTCAGTGATATATAAATTTTCTTTTTTCAGAAATGTGACAGAGATGAATATTTGGGGAAGAACTGAAGATCGTGGATAAGAAGACGATACTTTATGTTATCGTCAAATATATCTAAACATGTTTGTGTTCGATTGATTAATAACACAGAATGATGTATTATGTATTCTTTTGTATTCCTAATACTGGCAAATAAAACGAATTTCAAGTCTGACATGAATTCTTATTAATCGACTCGTCATTCGTTATGATACACACAGGAAGCCTACATTTCAAACATTAACCTGATATAATTATCCAATAAACCATAGTTTATAAGTAGTGCTTGAAAACTGTAATTATAATCAGACATTTAGTGTTTAAAATAAAACTAATCTCCGAGTAAAATAGATATTAATCAAGGATATGGAGAATTAACAGAAAGACAGTGAAATACCAAATTAATCATAATTACGTTCCATAAGAAATTATTCTGGAAGTAAATAACCCACTGGTGGGGTAAATGTTCATCAGAGAAGACAAGCACAAGATGAATGATTTTCAGTGTAGAATAGAGTCAGCGTTAACAAACAATCTTGGGTCAGAAGTAGGTTTGAAAGAATTTCAAGTTAAAACTCTAGATTCGATATCGGTGATGGAAACACTGAAGATATTCCACTGTGTACCTTGATATATGAATTAACCAATCCAAATAATTTAATGTACTTGGTCCTGCCATCTATTGAGATTAAATATTAACTTTCGAGAATTTATATTGAAGATAAAAGGAAAAAAGAAAGAATTAATAATACATTTTTCAGTAATTATTATTAATTAAATATTATTGTTAAACAGATAGTAAGTAATACAATGAAAATCTATGAACTGTAATCTATGTTATTATCGAAATGACAAGAAAGGCTTAACAAACAGAAAACTTTTCAAAGTAATTTCGTTTCTTCTGTGTGGGTATTTGGGTATGTTAATTTTTAAATACCCAGGAGGGTCAGGTGCACGAGACCTCTTCCCCCAACAAAATAATTAATCACTCTTTGTTTTATTTTTGAATTTCGCGCAAACCTACTCGAGTGCTATCTGTGTTAGCCGTTCCTAATTTAGCAGTGTAAGACAAAAGGGAAGGCAGCTAGTTATCACCACCCACCGCCAACTCTTGGGCTACTCTTTTTACCAACGAAAAGTGGGATTGACCGTAAATTTATAACGCCCCCACGGCTAAAAGGGCGAGCATGTTTGGAGCAAAAACAAACAAATACGATAACCTGGTGTCGATTTCAGTTATTACTGTTTTCAAAACGGTTGTTGTGGAATATATTCCTTTCACAAAAAGAAAACACGGGTTTATTTTCACAGGTAAACAGATATTAATTGTCAAATCTATATTAGATAACAGATATTTTCATAGCTTGTCTGATTGAATCCGAGAAAACGAAACTTTACTGTCCGTTATCCGGGTTTTCACTCTCAGTAGATTATTATTCGAGCTAATTTCATTCTGACTTTAATGTTATGGTGAGATTTGAAATGCTTTCACATTGTAAAGAAAATTAGTTATTTTTTGTTTGTTTTGAATTTCGCACAAAGCTACTTTGTGCTAGCCGTCCCTAATTCAGCAGTGTAAGACTAGAGTGAAGGCCCTTAGTCATCACCATCCATCGCTAGCTCTCGGGCTACTCTATAACTAACAAATAGTTGGATTCACCCCCACATTATAATGCCTCCACCGCTAAAAGGACGACCCTATTTGGTGGGACGTGGATTCGAACCTGGCTGTCTGTGATCTGTTCACTACGGTTTTCGAAACCCGCAGATATACCGATACGCTACTGTGTGTTTTTCTTAATATGTCTAATAATGTTAACTTGATTATATTCGTTTATACATTGTTTTATAATTATTCACCATTATTTTATTTTATTTTCTCAGGTAGTTTCGCCTACAAGGCCTAATGCAAATAAAATCTAGAACAGCCATCTAAACCAAACTTGATAGGACGAGTACAAGAATAACTAAGTCAACTTCATCTTATTCTACGAAAACATATTTCTTATTCCAATCATAACGCAATGTAGTTGAAACGAATTATAAAATGATAAAGCAAGCTTTTCGAGATATGTAAATACTGGAAGAACAAACAAAATCAGGACTATATTTCTGGCTAAGCCTTTGTAACTTCGTTTCAATCTGTACAAGAATCTCGTTGGAATTTTAAACCGTATTGAGTTAAACTTCTGAAAAACAACAACAGCATAAGAGAAAAAAAATCCGACTTTCACCACATGTTTGATCAGAAACCTGGGACTTCTCGAAGCTCAAATATTAGAAATTACAAAGACCAGCATTCTAGGACGAATATAAAATGCCTCCGCCATGCAGTCACAACATGGTTAATTTTGATACCTTAACAATAGTGAAAAACATTAAAATCGAAAACTGTCTATATCACTGATTTCGACCTGTAACAAATTATCTTGGTACCAAATCTCATGTAAGTCGGTTAACATACACACAAATACCTTCTTGATTATGCTTTCTTAGCTCAAAAGCTAAAGCTAAAACAAGAATTGTCTCTTTCACTGTTTGGAATCTGTACAAAAGTATCGTTGCACATAATTCCATGAATATTGGTCCTAATATGACCGAGTAACTGACCAACCCCTTCATATTATGATTTCGAGTTCTGATCCTCTTAAAAGTACTCAAAATGAACAAATCTAAGTTTTTTATACGTCAGGTGTTGGGAGAATGAAAATGTTTTATCTTGACTGGTTTAAATATGACTGTACTCGAGTCCATGATAAATATTTTCGATTGTTTGACTTCTGACTTCATAAAATTGTTTAAAATGTTTAAATCAAAACTATGTCAGAGAGTATTGACCATTTTGTAAGTTATGATTTACGTTAATAAAAAACAGAAGAATTAAAAACAAATATATGAACAGTTCGTCTCTTTTCTCTACAGATACATAGTTACTTAAAACCATAACAAACGACACTGAGATGAAGTGATACTAAATGTGATATTATTACATTTGTAATTTAAACTACAATAGTCTAAAGATTTGTGATAATTATATTATCTGGAGATGTTTCTCTCTGTTCACTTAATATGTCCGTTTTCGGTTCAAAGTCAGATGAGTAAAATTTCGCACCTATCTTTAGTGTCTAACAAATCACTGCTAAAGAGGCCTTTCGTATATTACCATAAGTCGTCAACTGGTTATTGAAAAGCCTACTCAACATACGGAGTTTATACAGTAATTTCTAAACCATTATACTGTGTATACCTGCATAATGTTTTAAGACTTGTTTTTCCTTCAGCTAGGGGCCAAGCGTAGTTAGGTGAATTAAACATTTATTTGATCTTCGTACATATCTCCTTTCTAATATTCATGATTATGAGACTCCTTTTACGCGGATACTAATATAAAAAATATAATAATAAAAAACTGCCTCTTTTCTCACCCTCCAAGCTAACCAGTGTCGGGTTCAGTTAGTATTTTTGAGGATGACCACGTGCTATTAGAAGGTGATAGTGACACTAAGTTTTGTTTTTCTCCTTGAATGTTTTTTTTTTACTAGCTTCCTTCCCTCTGGTACTACACTGCTAAATTAGGAACGTCTAGCGCAGATAACCGTCGTATAGCTTTACGCGAAATTCAAAACACACCAAAAAATCAAATAGTACATTTATTGCCCTCTAGTGGCTTTTCCGATAACTACTGAAGATTATTTAGCTTCAGTACGGTACACACGTAGAAGAGGAATTATCTTCTGTAGGTCTGTGAGAATGTTATACAAACATGCCTTGGTTTATTATTAGACATCTAGTAGGTCTACAGCTATTGTAAAATTTATCTGAGTTATTACTAATTAGTCAACTACATTTATTTAATTTTATACTTAGATTGGTGTTAATTTAATGGGAGAATTGATGGTGTTGTCATAACTAAAGAATTCTGAAGTGTTGTCAGTAACCTTTGGTTATTGGATAGTGATGCTGTGTTAGGAAGATTTTTCAAATGCACCTTTCTTGTTGAGATTATAATAAAAAAGATAAATTGATAAGGTTCCATTCTACTATACAAATAATTATTTTATTTTCATGTATTACAATAACAATTAAAAATAACGCATAAGACATCATGTTCTGTTATTAATATTAATCTGTTGAAGCCAAACATGTTTAATTGTATCTGAGAATGAAATGTAATAAAAATCAAATCCATCTCGTCAACGAACGTTAGCTTTTCCCAAAATATTCAAGTAGTTCACGTTTCTGAAAAAAAACAAACACATATGTATAACAGATACCTACTTTATTAAAAACATTTCTAAAGTTTGGTTTTCGAGTAACTATTATAGATATATAAATAATACGTGCGGTGTATATTTAACGTTATTAAAGTAGATACATTTTGATATTTCTTGTAAGTACTGTTTGTAAATTTAATACATATCTTCACACTACCTAAACAAGCAGCCAAACAGTCAGCTTCACTTCTATATCGGTTTTCATTCCCGTCACAGCCTCCAAAAATAAATTTCTTACACTTGTGGCTGTCTGGGTCGTAATAATAACTGGGAATATTAGCTGTACAAGGTCCTGAAACAGGTGGCGACTTGCAGTCTTTAGCTCGGCCTGTGGAGGTATGACAAAATCACTGTCAGTCGTAAATTTATGTTAAGTGTAATAGTTAAAGCGAACTCTTTCATACACTGTAGTTATATTTGAAAATTATAAACCTATCAACATATTATGCTTGTAGTAAAAGTATTATAAAACAGTTGTCTTTCAAGGCAATTCTAAGATATGAAATATTTCTGTGCCATATACCTCGACATGAAGATCCTAAAATTGTGAGTTGAAACTTAACAAGTAAGTTATGAGAAGTTGTTGTTGTTTTGAATTAAGCACAAAGATACACAATAAGCTATATGTGCTTTCCCCCACCACGAGTATCGAAACTCGGATTTTAGCGTTGTAAGTCTCCAGACATACCGCTGAGACACTGGAGGGCGTAATTTATGAGAAAAGTTGTAAAACACGAAACGCAAGAGACGTTTCTAACATTTCTTGAAATAAACATCAACAGAATACGAAACACAAACAAACATTCATGTGATTACTATAAACTATGTGCCGATATAATACGACACAATAATGTCTCCATGACAACTAAAACACTAATTATGTTTCTTCAATTAATAAGTTCTACATTTTATCAAAACGTGTTTACTGAGAAACACGGACAGTTCTGTACGACTGTATAACACATCTCAACACCTGAGTTCACTTATAAGTATTTAGATTAAATGTTTTAACAAATACAAACAATATTATTAAGGACAGTGTTTATCTACATGGACGACAGGGAAATCATTGTCCTAATTAATAACGAACATTCATATTTAATTACATGCAAGTCTGTTGTTAGTTTAATATAATAATATTCTCAACAATTTGTATTTTTAACACTATTATTATCAAAATAAGGATGTTGTAACCCGATCTCCACAAAGATGTATTTATTTTTATATCAATATGTTCATGTTATGTGTTAGATCAGATATATGTAGTGGATTCAGTAGCAATATGTTATCCATTGCTGTAATATAATATTTTTTATTTATTCCGTTTTTCATTGTTAGTATTGTTTGTATTATTATCACCATTTATAGGTGACTTTAAAACTGTTTAAAGTTTTATCTAAATCTCAGATACGGACAATACTTATATATTTCTACTATTGCTACTATATAGTTCATATTGATTGCATCAGCTTCTAAGATTGGAGGCCTGGCATGGTTAAGTGGGTTAAGGCGTTGGATTGGTAATCCGAGGTTCGCGGGTTCGAATTCCTGTTGTACGAATAATGCTTAACCCTTTCTTCCATGGAAGCGTTATAACATAACGGCGAATCTCAGTATTCGTTGGTAAAAGAATGTCCCAAGTGTATTGAGACATAGCTCTCTAAATGTTGCATTGTTTTCTTTTTATAAATTAGTTTTCAAATATTATATTTTACACACACACTATTACACTGAAGTGTATTAAAATATTCACACTACAATATACATTTTTAATGTTTTATTACATTCTTCCAATGTTTTCTCAACATTTTCCTTTGCATACATTTGTTGGCTGCATCAAAACCTTCTTATTGTTTCGTTACATTTCTAACACTTCTAATTACAGCATTATAACTATTATTAATTAATAACAATCGTATAGAACATAAGCAATTTTCGTTTCTTTTAAGAAATTCTGTAATTCAATATCGATTTCATTTTACCAAGTGTTAGCGATAAAATAAACTCACTGTTATCCCTTGTGTATTTGACATTTTTGACGAAGTGTCACCAGTACCATAACATCTATAACCCGTTAATTCAAAATTATTTTTAGGTGAACGTATAGAACCAACATGATTCCTTATATAGATTATCATGTGAAAATAAATAACTCAATAATTAAATAATTCTCAGAGTTTTGAACGTTTCATCATGAACAAACATTCACTATTACGTTTCTCTTTAATTACAAATAAAGACCCTGTAGAGCTTCGCTGAACATTATCCTAGTTGGCAGGATAATTTAATATTCAAATTAAACATTATTATAGAAAACGTGATTTAAAAAGCTAAGCTATTATTTGATATAATTTTCTGTACTTGTCATACGTCATAAAGTTTCTGTATTAGTATTATCTACATCAGTTGTTAATAATTCCAAGTAATGTTTAAAATATTTTTCCAAATTTAAACAAAATACTACAGTCTTCAAAATGATTAATTATTATTATTAACCCACGTTGTTAATGTATCAAAAAATAATAAACATCTGGTTTTTCTTTTTGTTTATTTTCATTATCTTCAAATTAATGAACAATGTGTCAAACTACATTGTATGTAGTTGATGATAGATGTGATACATGATCCATTCTAAACACTGCTTTTAACAACTCTTACACAACTCCAGTTTATTTCAATATCACTTTTAGGTTATAAAGTAAAAAATATTAAGGTCTTAATCTGGAGAGAAGTTAAAACATAAATAAGTTACCCATTTATAACGTCACCCGCTGATGCAGAACTAAGTCTTGGAATTTAAAACACTAAAATAAGGGGTTCGATTCCCATCAGTGTACTCAAAAGATAGCTCGATGTGACTTTGCTATAAGAAAACACACACACCATATCCATATTTGTTCATCTTCTATGTTAACCATTCTTGGATCCATCAACTTCTACGAAAAATTTGAACTAATTACAAACGTTTCTGATGTCAATCGAAAAATAAAGAGTAATGTGGTAAATAACAAGTGTGGTAATGAGTAATATGGTAAATAACAAGTGTGGTAATAAGTAATGTAAATAACAAGTGTTGTAATGAGTAATGTAAATAACAAGTGTGGTAATGAGTAATGTAAATAACAAGTGTGGTAATGAGTAATGTGGTAAATAACAAGTGTGGTAATGAGTAATGTGGTAAATAACAAGTGTGGTAATGAGTAATTTGGTAAATAACAAGTGTGGTAATGAGTAATGTGTTAAATAACAAGTGTGGTAAAGAGTAATGTGTTAAATAACAAGTGTTGTAATGAGTAATGTGGTAAATAACAAGTGTGGTAATGAGTAATGTGTTAAATAACAAGTGTGGTAAAGAGTAATGTGTTAAATAACAAGTGTGGTAATGAGTAATGTGTTAAATAACAAGTGTGGTAATGAGTAATGTGTTAAATAACAAGTGTGGTAATAATAATGTGGTAAATAAATAAAAGTGTGGTAATAATAATGTGTTAAATAACAAGTGTGGTAATGAGTAATGTGTTAAATAACAAGTGTGGTAAAGAGTAATGTGTTAAATAACAATGTGGTAATGAGTAATGTGGTAAATAACAAGTGTGGTAATGAGTAATGTGGTAAATAACAAGTGTGGTAATGAGTAATGTGTTAAATAACAAGTGTGGTAATGAGTAATGTGGTAAATAACAAGTGTGGTAATGAGTAATGTGTTAAATAACAAGTGTGGTAATGAGTAATGTGTTAAATAACAAGTGTGGTAATGAGTAATGTGGTAAATAACAAGTGTGGTAATGAGTAATGTGTTAAATAACAAGTGCGGTAATGAGTAATGTGTTAAATAACAAGTGTGGTAAAGAGTAATGTGTTAAATAACAATGTGGTAATGAGTAATGTGGTAAATAACAAGTGTGGTAATGAGTAATGTGTTAAATAACAATTGTGGTAATGAGTAATGTGGTAAATAACAAGTGTGGTAATGAGTAATGTGTTAAATAACAAGTGTGGTAATGAGTAATGTGTTAAATAACAAGTGTGGTAATGAGTAATATGTTAAATAACAAGTGCGGTAATGAGTAATGTGGTAAATAACAAGTGTGGTAATGAGTAATGTGGTAAATAACAAGTGTGGTATAAATTTATGTTTCGTGTTTCTCCTTTTCAGAAACGAGCAAACGATTTTATCTTTAGTTTCAGGAGCCAAGTGTATTTAGGAGTTCGACTCGTAATCCGAAGGTCGCGGGTTCGAATCCATGTCGCACCAAACATGCTCGCCCTTCCAGCCGTGGGGGCGTTATAATGTGACGGTCAATCCCACTTTTCGTTGGTAAAAGAGTAGCCCAAGAGTTGGCGGTGGGTGGTGATGACTAGCTGCCTTCCCTCTAGTCATACACTGCTAAATTAGGGACGGCTAGCACAGATAGCCCTCGAGTAGCTATGTGCGAAATTCCAAAACAAACAAACAAACAAAACAAATCAAAACAATTTTTCGTTTCAGTTATACAATCATGAAAAACAAGACTTTTATTCACTGAGTTTAAATCTTTGACATCTTATAATCCATTAGAGAACATTTTTTTTACTAGTCTTCTCCATCTTTATGACTGACAGACTGTAAGACATCTTCACCTACATCCAAGGTCGTACAGTTTTAAGTTCTCTCAAAACTGTACTTATTAACCTCACCTATATGTTTCACATAGATGATTTAACAATTTTCACATTCTCTAACTGTGTTAACTGAAACTATCATATATTTTCAGTGATTTTGTTTTGCTGCACTTTAACTACAAACAAATTTTGAATGCAATTCATTAATGAATAGAACAGATATATAATATACAGTTTTTTATTAGCATTAAAATTACGGAGGAACATGATTTAAAGGATTTTATTTAGATTAGGTTCACTGATGCATCCTTACAGCTTGAAATTGGGCAATAAGTGTGGCTTAAGTTACACGTGAAAAGTTATTGAACAAAAACAGCTTGTTTTTGAACAATCATTTCTGCGCATCCCCACGCTAAAACTCACGTGATCTATCAGTCTGAAATATTTACAACCGTTTACAACCAAGCAACTTAGATTAGCAGTTTCGAGATGACTTTTCAAAAAGAATCATACATGTGGAAAAGTATTGTTCATTTCCCACCTTTAAGCTCAAATTAGTTAAATTTTTTAAACAATTCTCATGATTATTAATAGCATTTAACGTTACGTGCTATTTACTTCAGTGATTAGTGTAAATAATAATGTTTGTAACGTCCGTCCCTCTTGCATACGGGAAATGACAAAAAACTGTGTATCTAAATTCCTTGACGTTACTACAAATGAAGTTATAATAGGCGTTTTAGAGATTAAAAACTGCCACCATATAGTTTAAAGAACCAGGATTGGTTAATGATAAAAATCTATTCCGTATAATAGAGTTGCGATCTCTTGGCTAATGTTAATAATTGTCGAGTGTAACTTTCTTATTGAGGTTGTTTAGTATATTGATTGATATTTTGTTTACCCACTATCATGCCATTAATTCAGTAAAAACCGCAGCCTAGCAAACTAATGAATAAATATTTGCTATAAACGTCTTACCAACTAAGTGTAGCTACCATATTTGTAGCTAATATTGAGTTTATTTCTTTAAGTCTCATAATTAATCCATTCTCTTTTCACACCCAAGGTGTTTTATTTATTAAATTAACAGTTTAATTCAACACTTAGAGGGTAAATTATTTTCAATAATGTCTGGTGTTGTGCAATCTTTAATATTTACCGTTTATTTAAAAACAAGTTTCATAACTAAGCTGAAGTATTTAATTATAAATACATACTCAGTGAAAAAGTTAAACAATATATCAATATACTACAACAATTACTGATACGAAACAAAGAAATAACAATGAATCGGAAACGTTTAATGAAGTAAGATACACAGAAATAGTGACTGAGTTTTATGAACCAAAAATTTAAATTACCAACTTACTATTTGTTTCCGAATTTTGTGCAAAGCAACTCAAGGACAATGTGCGCTAACTATTCATAATTTAATAGGGTAAGACTAGAGGAAAGGCAGCTAGTGATCACCGCCCACTGCCAACTCTTGGGCTACTCTTTTACCAACGAATAGTGGGATTGACCGTCAAAGTCGAACGCCCCCACGGCTGAAACGGCTAGCATGTTTAGTGCGATGGGCATTTCAAACCGTGACCTTAAGATTACGAGTCGAACGTTTTAACCCACCTGGTCATGTCGGGCTATATTAGCTACTTGAAAAACTACCTAAAACAAAATAAAGGTTTGAATGAAATGTAATATTAGATATTTACAATTGTAGAGCAGCAAGAACTTTTATCAACAGTTTAATAAATAAACCAGATTTAATTGTATAAATAATTGAAACAACAGGAATAGTAAATAAATAGAAAAGTTTATTATAGGAAGTGTTTATATAGAATAATGTAAGGTTTACCACTAGTTGATATAATAATAATGTTAGGTTTACAACTAGTTGATATAATAATAATGTTAGGTTTACCACTAGTTGATATAATAATAATGTTAGGTTTACCACAAGTTGATATAATAATAATGTTAGGTTTACCACTAGTTGATATAATAATAATGTTAGGTTTACCACCAGTTGATATAATAATAATGTTAGGTTTACCACTAGTTGATATAATAATAATGTTAGGTTTACAACTAGTTGATATAATAATAATGTTAGGTTTACCACTAGTTCATATAATAATAATGTTAGGTTTACCAGCAGTTGATATAATAATAGTGTTAGGTTTACAACTAGTTGATATAATAATAATGTTAGGTTTACCACTAGTTGATATAATAATAATGTTAGGTTTACCACCAGTTGATATAATAATAATGTTTGGTTTACCACTAGTTGATATAATAATAATGTTAGGTTTACCACTAGTTGATATAATAATAATGTTAGGTTTACCACCAGTTGATATAATAATAATGTTAGGTTTACCACCAGTTGATATAATAATAACGTTAGGTTTAAACTACATGATTTTATAATAATGTTAGGTTTACCTCCAGTTGATATAATAATAATGTTAGGTTTACCACCAGTTGATATAATAATAATGTTAGGTTTACAACTAGTTGATATGATGATATTAGGTTTACCACCAGTTGATATAATAATAATGTTAGGTTTACAACTAGTTGATATGATGATATTAGGTTTACCACCAGTTGATATAATAATAATGTTAGGTTTACCACCAGTTGATATAATAATAATGTTAGGTTTACAACTAGTTGATATGATGATATTAGGTTTACCACCAGTTAATATAAAGTTATTCCAGCCGTAAGTATAGCTTACATCTTTACTGTATTCCAGTTAAATCAAAGTTTAATGAACAACAATAAGACATTAAACATTATTAACAAACCTGAACAAGAAGACAAACAGTCTGCTATTGTTTTATATCGGTTTCCGTTCCCGCCACAACCACCGAAATTAAAGTTCTTACACTGGTGGCTTTCGGGATCGTAGTAATATCTTGGTATAATAGCTTTACAAGGTTCTGTAACAGATGGAGACTGGCAGTCTTTATCCAGACCTGTGAAAGTATAAAGTGATCATTCCCTCTTGAGGTTTGTTTGGTTGTTTTTTTTTTAATTTCACGCAAAGCTACACAAGGGCTATCTGCACTAGTCGTCCCAAATTTAACAGTGAAATACTAGAGGGAAGGCAGCTAGTCATCTCCATCAACTTATTACGGCAGGTAATTTGTTGTTAAAATGTGGCATTACTTTAATAAACCATAAGAAACATACTTTGTAAAAAATTTTTTCTATAAGACTTGAATGAGGTAATGAAATAAAATCGACCACAAAACTTTATACATTTTTTAAAATAAATATTCAAGAAGTTTTTACATTGTTGTAAGTTTTCTTTATATGAAAAATATCGTCATTTGTTTTTGTCTTCAGCCAAACTTGTTTCTTTTTGTATAAGTATGTTTTTTATATTTTAAGTTTTTCAAAAATGTTTGTTCCTTGTGTTGAACCGAAAAATGTGGTTCACATTGTTTTATTGAAATAGAACCATTTCTCTTTAATAAGACGTACATTTTATGAACATAGTGCCGAATTCTTTGGAACAGACTCTGCACGGCCAGGTGGTTTAGACTTTCGACTCGTAATCTGAGGTTCGCGAGTTCGAATACCTGTCGCATCAAATATACTCGCTCTTTCAGCCATAGGAGCATTATAATGTTACGCCCAATCCCACTATTCGTTGTTTAAAGAACACCTAAAGAATTTGCGCTGGGTAGTGATGACAAATTGCCTTCCCTCCAATGTCATGCTGCTAAATTAACGGACGGCTAGCGAAGATAGTCCTCGAGTACTTTCGCGCGAAATTAAAAAACAAACAATCTTTGAAACAATAAAGCAAATTTGATATACTTTTCATATAATTATTTAAATATCTGGATTCAACCGTGATTACCAACAGTGCAACGAACATATATATATATGTTTGACACGTTTTAATAATATATTTTACAAAAAGTGGAGTGTATGCTGATTATTTATGGTTGAAATTTATCGCCAACAAGTCACAGACACTTACAGCAAATAATCCAGTCCACACATAAAACCCGACATATTTTTCCATTTTTCTTATTTATAGTTTAAAAGTTAAAGCTCACATTTAGTTAATATCTATAGTTAGGGTATTCTAAAGATGTTATTTGCCTTGGGAGTTTTGTGATATGAATCATTTCCACCTCAAATATCTTGATATAAAGACTCGAAAACTCTATAGAAAACTTCGTCAATGGATTTATATAAAAATTATAACATTATAACAGAACAACATTTTTGATATATCTTTATCGTCCGTTACTCTAGAACTGACGGAGACAAAATATGTATCAAGTTACTACGGGAACATGTATATTAAACTTCTCTACAAGTGACATTGTCCAGTCATTCAACCTTCATGTGACATTCCAGCCTTCAGTGACCTCTAAAAATCTAGAACTTTCATTTATATGATGATGGACTGAACTGGTTTGATTTGAATTTAAAAAAGAATTGTAGTTCCTTAACATAATTTACATGTAAGTATAGTTCAACTGAAGTTATTAATAAAGTGAAATAAACTTACGTTACAGAGCTACAGTTGTTAATAAAGTTAATTCTCAGGCCTCAATATACAACTTACGTGAAATTTATAAGTAAAGGAAAATCAAATACCAGCTGTTCATTGGACGTTCATTCATTCTCCCAATAAAACAAACGTTCACCTGACTTAACATACTTAACTAACTACAGAAGAAAGTTACTTTTACAATGTTTTACGAAACCGGTTTTACCTGAATTTTCTAATTAAATAAAATAAATAAATTAGTGTTAACGAAAAACCTGAAAGTACATTTTGACAAAACAGTTTAAATTATATCTCATTAAAGTGTTTCTTTGTAGAGAATGTAAAACTTATAAAAATAAACAAATGTTATAACATTTTAATCTTTACGGTGTCAATAACGCAATGGTAAACAAAATTTTCTCTAACCTAGAATCTAAGTTAACGTCCAGTAGTTCAAAACACAAAGTTCAACCTCGACATGACGGTTCATAGATTGGCTCTGAGAATTTGAAGTGTAAGCTTATGAATTAAAGACATTTTTTTTCATAGCTCCGTCTTTTGAACGAAATGAGAACTAATTATGGTTTTAGACTCACGATATAAACTTAGATTTTTGACTAACGAACGAGAGAGATTTATAAATAAAAAATATTGGTTGTTTTCATAGTGACGTCACTTTTCTGTAATCACAAGTATGGTGGCATTTTTGTTACGTGTTCGTTGACGGTTGCCTGTATGGAACATGAGAAAATCACATGTTGTGAGTCAGGTTATTTTATTTTTTTCCGTTAATTTATTAATACGTTTTTGTGTTTTTATCACTAAAATAAAACCGGTTCTATACATGATTTTTAAAGACTCAGGTACTAGTTTTCCCGAAGTTACGAAATTGTGAGTTGTTAATATAATATATTTTCAAGTGTACCGTTTTCTACTAGCTGTGTTATTTATGTTATATTTTACTGAAGCAGAAAACTAGTGGATGGTCAGTATGGCACCGCTACCTGCCGCTACTCGGCCCAGCGACGGTCAGCTGGATTTATAGTAACGCCAGCCTGGTCTAGTCTAACATTGCTAAATTAGGGAGGGTTAGCGCAAAATATACGTCGTCGTTGTGAACTTGAAGATCACCTATCAACAAATACAAATCAGGGGAAGATTGGATCACTAATTAATGTCACTTCCTGAAGCGTTTTATACACACGTGCCCACGGTTTTTTACGACGTGCTGTTTCTAGTCAGTTTCTGACGTAATGAACAAGAAAGATGATGTTGTGACGTCACTTTGTATCTTCTCAATATCCACAGATGTGATTGGTGTGTTTTAGTTTTTTTGTGGGTGTTGATTTCGGTGAATATTAAATAGTCAATTGTCCGTTACGTTACGATACATGTTTGAAGATTATTTGCTGAGTTTCTGCGTGAATGTTTCGAGTGTTGATGTGAACATATCTAAACTGTATATTTTTCATATCAGAATTACTCTGATAAACCACTGTTGTATTCTCAGTGTAAGCATTAGCTAATGATAGGTTTATAATTTTCAGCTATAACTACAAGATATGCAGAAACTTTCATTACAATTGTAGGGGTCTCTAAGGTTTATTTCACTTATCAACTGTTAGTGACTGCTTCATATTTTCACAGGAAATTCCTGCAAATCAACACCCGAACCATATGCTTCTTATGGAGGACTAGGCTAGAAATAGCCGCAGGATACGAGTTTCATTAATAGGGGTCGTGGTGGGAATGGAAATCGATAAGAAACAAAAGCAGGGTTCATGGCTCCTTGTTTCACATTTGCAAACAATGTTTCCTTTGTTGTGTTCTGTAGAAACATTTTGCTCTTCTAGGAACATCTACTGTAGTATATTGAACGTGAATATAACAGTTAATGATGGGTGGTGATGACTAGTTGCCTTCCCTCTAGTCTTAAACTGCTAAATCAAGGACGGCTAGCACAGATTTCCCTCGAAAAGCTTTGTGCGAAATTCAAAAACAAACAAAATAACAAGCTTCTATTTTCAGTGGTAATATATATCATTGTCTAATAACTTACAGGTTATATATCGTTGTCTAATAACTTACAGGTTATATATCGTTGTCTGATAACTTACAGGTTATATATCGTTGTCTAATATTTTACAGGTTATATATCGTTGTCTAATAACTTACAGGTTATATATCGTTCTCTAATAACTTACGGGTTACATATCGTTGTCTAATAACTTACAGGTTATATATCGTTGTCTCATAACTTACAGGTTATATATCGTTGTCTAATATTTTACAGGTTATATATTGTTGTCTAATAACTTACAGGTTATATATCGTTGTCTAATAACTTACGGGTTATATATCGTTGTCTAATAACTTACTGATTATATATCGTTGTCTAAAACTTACAGGTTATATATGGTTGTGTAATAAGTTACGGGTTATGTATCGTTGTTTAATAACTTACAGGTTATATATCGTTGTCTAATAACTTACAGGTGATATATCGTTGTCTAATAACTTACAGATTATATATATCGTTGTCTGATAACTTACAGGTTATATATCCTTATCTAATAAACTACGTGTTATATATCGTTGTCTAATAACTTGGAGGTTATATATCGTTGTCTAATAAACTACGGGTTATATATCGTTGTCTAATAACTTATAGGTTATATATATCGTTGTCTAATAAACTACGGGTTATATATCATTGTCTAATAACTTACATGTTATGTATCGTTGTGTAATAAGTTACGGGTTATTATCGTTTTCTAATAACTTACGGGTTATGTATCGTTGTTTAATAACTTACAGGTTATATATCGTTATCTAATAAACTACGGGTTATATATAGTTATTTAATAAACTACGGGTTATATTTACTAACTACAGGCTACATATTATTATACAATAATCTACAAGTTACATATTGTTATTCAATGAACAACAGATTATATAACATTATGTTATAATCTAAGAGTTATGTATCGTTATCCATCAAACTACAGGTTATATATCGCTATACAATAACATACAGGTTATACACATTGTTTTAGAGCTCATTAGATATAAATACAAAGAATATTCCTTTGTTAAGTTGAAGTAAAAATGTATTTTCAAGACGACTGGAATGGGTATTCAAACACTATTTGTTTTCTTTAATTAAAGTTTCCATACCGATATGAGTCATCTTGAGACCACACCTTTATACCCCAGTGATGTTGTTACAAAAGTTGTGTTAGCTCTGGGTTTCTGCTGCAGTGCTGCTACCTGCAGAACTGAAATATCCAACATGTAGTATTGTCAAATTTCGTGCAGTTCACTTGTCCAGCGTTACAATTATTAAAAGTATAAAATATATTTAAAACAACAACTTTTATTTCCACTAGGAAAAGAAGAAGGTAAATATTTTTGAGCAAGAAAAACTTCATGGTCTTTCAAGAACAAATTATCTGAACAATACAGTTCGGGAAATGGAAAAAAACCTGTCAAACAACTGTTTATCAACTGTACAAAACATGGTGTTTGTCACACGTACCGAACAGTTGTTATCCAGTGATACACATTACAGTAATATTTCGTAAGAAAATATCAGAAGTCGGAATAATTCCAAGTTCGAACACATAAAAGCAGTGATTAAAAGTTTTCATCGCTTCTAAGAGTGACTGAGATACGTTAGCTCAAATATTATTATTCTATAAAATTTACATCCATTAATTTCTGACAATACTTAAAGGTGTGTTTACATGAAGTTCTGACTGTACTACAAGACATATATCAATTAATTTCTGACAATATTAAAGGTGTGTTTACATGAAGTTCTCACTGTACTACAAGATATATATCCATTAATTTCTGACATTATTAAAGGTGTGTTTACATGAAGTCTGACTGTACTACAAGATATATATCAGTTAATTTCTGACAATATTAAAGGTGTGTTTACATGAAGTTCTCACTGTACTACAAGATATATATCAATTAATTTCTGACAATATTAAAGGTGTGTTTACATGAAGTTCTCACTGTACTACAAGATATATATCAATTAATTTCTGACAATATTAAAGGTGTGTTTACATGAAGTTCTGACTGTACTACAAGACATATATCAATTAATTTCTGACAATATAAAAGGTGTGTTTACATAACGCTTTGAATACACTACAAGGTGTGTATCTTTTAAGTTCTGACTATTCTTCAAGGTGTGTTTACATAAAGTTCTCACTGTACTACAAGATATATATCCATTAGTTTCTGACAATATTAAAGGTGTGTTTACATGAAGTTCTGACTGTACTACAAGATATATATCAATTAATTTCTGACAATATAAAAGGTGTGTTTACATAACGCTTTGACTACACTACAAGGTGTGTATCTTTTAAGTTCTGACTATTCTTCAAGGTGTGTTTACATAAAGTTCTGACTATTCTACAAGGTGTATATTTACTAAGTTTTTAAGATTATTCACTGAAGTCTTTCTACAGAATATTTGGACTGTAGAAACGTTTCCACAAACTTCTGAAACTCCTCAGTGTTGTACACAATACCTATGTAAACTCCAAGATAAAAAGTGTTTACAGCAGAACGTAATAATTTAATCACTGTCAATGTATTTTCTATAACTGACGCTCAGTAATATGGTAGAGAAAATGTGAGAAGTGTTTACAGAAATAACAACATTCGGATTAAATTTTTATTTTACATATCCTGTAGCGACTGCGAATAAATTGGTTTATAATATTGAATTAACCGTCTGGTTTATAGTAAATAATTAACCCAATTTCAGTAAGGACAAACCTTATAAAAATAAGTGATTAATGATCGAAGCATATTGATAAAGTGTACTTGTTTTTAAAGTAACACATGATAGATTGTGTAATAAACGTTCTATATGTAGATCTAACAGTAATAATTAACACAGATTGTTCTTCATATTAATGTCTTCAAACAATGAAACAGACAAACAAACATGTTTGTCCTTTTGTTATTAATATTATATCACTGTAAGCTTGTTAATATTCTAATCTTTAAATACAGTTACGTATTGAACTACACATACAATACTTATACACTAGTATTTTACTGACATCTCTCGAGTTTGTAGTTTCTTCTCAACAGTAAACAATATTTTAAAACGTATCTCACGTTCAACAACTTACACGAAATGTGAAAGTCGTCGACACAGAGCCCGTTTCCAACTGTTAGAGAGAGTTGTTCAGTTATGGCATTTATCTTTATACTGAAAAGTATGACACTCAAGACACAGCTTTGAGGGACTCCAAGTTACTTTAGAAAAGAACAGGAAATTGTCGAACCCACAGGAAGTTGAAATCGCCTTCCCATAAAAACAATTTTAATAAAAATAGATAAATTGCCACGCAATCCAACATTCTCCTGCCAGATCCAGTTAAAAACAACCGAAAGAATAGGAGGACAGGCAAGCAATAGATGATACAGCATCTCGTAGTGTAAATCATCAGATCTGAACAACGTAAAAGAACCAGCTTCAACTCCACCAGTGTAAAAGAGCGAGTTTAGTCATAGAGACGATCAGCTGGAAAGAGAAGAGGTGATCGTTCTCCGGAGTCTTGATGGCTAAGAAGATGGAGGATGAAGCAGAAGAGCTAGATATCAGGTAAAGTTTTCACCGAGAGTATCGGTGATTTTCCGGGCACCAGGAACTTCCTGCACTTAGGTGAGCAAAATGGAAAGGGGAAACAAATTACACTGTCCACTGGACTTCGAACCTTGTACCGCACGACTTGGAAATGGTCGTAGAAGACAAACTGGTTGTGAATTTAATCCCAGATTCCTTCTGAATTTGATGTCTTACCTCCCGCGCATGTGAACTGGCCTGCTGAAAAGCGATGCGTTTCGAAAGTGTGCGATAGCTACAAAGTGTTTGTCAGATTCGTTTTTGAGGTTTCCGTGCCATGTGCTGATTCCACCACGAAAGAGGCTAACTTGTAAAACCTATTGAGGTTTCAGTAATACAATGAGCAGCTGCCTGGATAATAAAGTAAGACACTGCTGCCACATAGTGGTTGATCAAAGACTTACAAACAAGTTCCGTGAGAGCAGTGAAAGAGGGCCAGTTGGCTTGGTCCAGCTTCCACCGGGTCGCACGGGTCAGGTGGCATTCACCACCATTCTCTCTCAAGAAAATACGGAAATTATTACTGCTTCGTGGGCTACCGTCAACCATCCATATAAAGTGGGAGAACAGTGAAGTGGAGCAGACCGGGAGATGAATAGTAGTTATGATTAGATGTATTAAATAAAGAATAATAACCAGTGTTGAAGAGAGAAGGGATGTGTTCCAAAACGTACACTCAGGGATCGACACCTCCATTCAATATCAGTACCTTCCCTAAGGAGATTATGTTCATTAAGGTACCCTAGGATTACAATAGGAGAACAGCAAGATCTGATTGATCATAGGTCTCTCTGGGAGACAATTGGATAAAACAAATGCTGATGTTACAATACGAAGAAACACACATAGCTAGAGCCTCCAAAGATGTGTGGAGTGACAAATACAGGGTGGACACATGATGATCGACCAGCAATACCACCCATCGTCCCTCACGCAACCTCTAATTTCGATTCTAAGGAAAATTCCGAAAAGTGACCGAATCAGCAGGTTTCAGAAATATTTCCTGAAATCAGAGACACACAGGTTAGAAGGTAAATCTCAACAGTTTCACTGTATCAAATTGGCCATTTTACTTATGTATAGGCGAGTTGGAGAAGAAACCTACAGTTTTCAACTGTGTCTTTTTTCTTTATCTGAAGGTATGTTGACCTTCATGGATTCTGCCCTGAGTCAACTGGGCAGGTCTCTGTGGTTCGAAGAAGACTCCGACGACTGAGGGAACGAAGCAATGATTCTTCTGTGTCTCGGGTACAGAGAAGAAAATGGAGCCGAGGAAATAACCAAACCCAAAACAAAAAGAAGCGAATCTGGTTTCATATTGTGGAACATTCGTGAACGTTATATCCAGTAAGTTACAATAGAATGATTGGATCATCTATAATGAACTGAAGTATATATTTCATTACCTCTGTGTATAACCAGAATTTACTAACAACAGTAAAGTATTAATTATCTAACAAGACAGATGCTTTAATTAACATATATTTACAATAAAACCCAAAGTGTATTCCGTAGATATTAAACATTTGTAATAAATAAAAATACTTACCTACAAACATAGTGTTATTTTTTCTCAGAAACTCTACAATAAAATCATATCACTTACATGCAAATAAAATCAGTGCTATAGGTTATTCTATTTTCTGTGTTTTTCAAATAACTAATTTGTTTCAAATAGTTTTATTATTTATATTTAAGTAATTTCCTATTTCTCCAAATTAAAATGTAATATTCTTAGAAGCATTTTTATTTATGTAGACTGTACGTATATATTTAAGCTTTCTCGTGGTGAAATTCGACAGTTATATTAAAACTCGGTTCCATGTTGTTTGTGAAACGTTATCCTGTAGAACTTTTTTATAACCATTTTAATACGGAAAAAAGTCAATTTTATTATTTTCTCTAAGATCCTAGAAAGACTTGGGAACTTTTGTTTGTTTAGATATGTCTGTCAGACTTTACATTGTCGGCCGATGATAACTGATCTATCACTTTCTGCTGTTGAAATATATTCTGTTATAAACTAGGTTTAACATCTAGGTTTAAATAGGTTTAAATGAAACAACGGATTCACAAGTTAATCACCTAAACCTAAATCTGATAGTCAATGTGAATAAATGTCGTCTTTCAGAAAATTTAGAATGTATCGGTTAATTGGTTTTTGAATTCTTCGCAAACCTACACGCGGACTATCTGCGCTAGCCGTCCCTAATTTTGCAGTGTAAGAGGGAAGGCAGCTTGTCATCACCACTAACCGCCAACTCTTGGGCTAATATTTTTCCAACGAATAGTGAGATTGACCGCCACAGTATAACCCCCCACTGCTGAAAGATCGAGCATGTTTGGTGTGACGGGGATTCGAACCCGCGACCTTCAATTTACGAGTCGAATGTCTTACCACTTCGCCATGCCGGGCCGTTTAATTAGTTAAAGACATAATACTTTAGTTGTCATAGAGACCTTATTTTAATTACCTATAATTAACAATAAAATAATTACATCTTTTTCATCAGTTCTTTCAATATGTTATTTAATGTTTTCTTTCAGTTTCAGTATCGTAATCACCATTACTAGATAACTTAAAACTGTTTAACCTGGACCTACAGGAATGTTTCTTTATTTTATTATTATATGGAAACAAAACATAATTTATTAAACATGTTATTTACATTGAGTAAAAAGAAAAGCGTTTATAAACAGATAGAAAACACTTTTTTAAAATCTTAAATTTAGAAAATTACTAGAATTTCACGGCTTTACTCACGCTTGTAAGAATACAACACAACTCACGTAAGACAGTACAATAGCCATAGAATACCTTGTAATTACAGGTAAAATCATTCATAGATATAAGAGGTTAGTGTGTTCGACTCGTAATCTGAGGGTCGCGAGTTCGAATCCCCGTCACACCAAACATGCTCGTTCTTTCATCTGTGGGGCGTTATAATGTAACGATGAATCTCACTATTCGTTGGTAAAAGAGTAGCCCATAAGTTGTTCATGAGGGGTAATCACAAGCTGTCTTCTTTGTAGCCTTACATTCATAAATTAGGGACGACTAGCGCAGATTTTCCTCGTGTAGCTTGACGCAAAATTCAAAAGCAAACAAAGACATTATTTATTGGCTTAGATTCTAGAATATGTGAAAAGTAAGTCTTATTTGTAACATTATTTGTCTCGCAGTTCTATTGATTCAAGTATCAAAAGACAGTTAAATAAATTATAGAGGAGACTGGAAGAAGTTGTGAATGTTCAGTTTCATCTCATTAGAACTTTTTCGGAATTGAATGACACAAACAGATGACACATCTTCAAACATTGCACGTTCAGACTGTCTAAAACTACTCTAAAACATTAGCTTCTTCTGCAGACAGCGTTTACAGTCCAATAATAAAATTCCTTATCTCACAAACACGACAATGGAAGAACAAGTTCAGATTCTTGTCACTTGTGTCAAAAATGGTATCATTGAAAGGTTAACAGGAGAGTTGCCTCTATTAACACAACTGGCATTTATAAAACTGGCCAAGTTTCGCTGATAATTCATGTCAATAACACAGAATATAAAGTTCAAGTTAAAAGAAGATTTTTTTCTGGAATGTATAAACTTAAAAAAACCGTGAGCTGCTTCGTTGATTTGTTTAAAGTTAAGTTCAAAGCAACACAATCTATAATATATTATCAATTTTCATTTCCTGCTGTTAATTATCCACGCCCATAATTACAATACTACATTCTGAGATTAGTTTTATTTTGAGTACTTAATCTGTAACCATAATCATAGTTTTAAAGTACTATTTATAAACTATGGTTTATTGGATAACTATGTCAGGTTAATGTTTGCAACACAAGTTTCCTGTGTTTATTATTACGACCAATGAAATAATTAATAATATTTTATTCCAGACTTGAAATCAGTTTTTATTTTCCAGTATAAGAAATTTCGAATAATACATAAACAAGACATCACGCTGTGTTTGAAATCTACTGAACACACACATATTTAGACACATCTGACAATAACGTGTGACAACATAAAGTATCGTCTTCTCGTTCATTATCATCAGCTTTTCCCAAAATATTCAACTCTGTTACGTTCCTAAAGAAAATCAGGATAAATAAATTATTGAAATTCTAACTTTTAACTGTATTTAGAATTGTTTTATCTGATGTAAATATTATAAATATATAATATTTACTGTAAATATATCTACATTTTGTTCGTCTCTTTTAAACATTTATAACAAGTTACGTTTTACTAAATATCATATATAGCTTTACGTTCTTTCTTACAATATATAATTCACAAAGTTTGTACAGACCAACAACAAAATAAACATTATTTACAAACCAGCACAAACAGCGAAACAGTGTGATCTTGTTTTGTAACGGTTTCCATTTCCCGCACAACCCCCGTAAATAAACGATTTACAGCGGTGGCTGGCTGGATCATAGTAATACCTGGTGAAATAAGCATAGCAAGGACCTGGGTCAGGTTTAGACCAACAGTCGAAACCTGTGAAAATATAAAACAGTCACTGACAGTTGAAAAGTGAATATGTTAAATGTAATTATATATTAAAAGATACCTCCATTTACAGAAAACACAACGTAACACAAAAACAAGTAGGTTTTCCTATGTTATGCTGAATCAACCCTCACTGAACATGTAACGAAATCCAACCTTACCTGCTATTACTGAGAAGCTACAAAGTGACGTCACCAGAAGCAACAACATCAGTTTCTGATACATTTTGTTGTTCGTTACTGCAGAACTGATGGATACAGAATAATTCTTAACAACCATGAACACTTATATATAAAACATCCCAGCAAGTGACATTGACATGTGATCCAGTCTTCACGTGACTTTCCAGACTTGCTTAATTTCGGAAAAACCTAGTACATTTTATTGTTGTAATAATGTACTGAACCGGTTTTACTTGGTAAAAGAAAAATTATATATTTTTCTTATCTACAGTTTGTTGTACGGTGTTACACTATACATGTAACAGTATAACTGACGTCACGGAAGTTGTTAGTAAAATAGTATAATTTAGACAATTGAAATTACTAACAATACACGTTTCGATTTCTAAGAATGTAGTTAATCGATATTTTGAAAATATAAATAACTGTTTAACTGTGTTTTAATCGCATTGTTACAATTACAAGAAAGAGGTATTACATCATGACAAGTAAACATAATTTCATAACTGGACGTTAACTTGGTTTCTAGGTCACGGCCAGTACGTGTTTAAAATTACATTAATGTTGTCATGACAACTAAAATATTATAACGTTTCTTTAATTGACAAGTTTAGGACAGATGATATTTAACGTAACACAGATAACTTAGTTTTACTAAATTGTGCTTTCACGTTTTGTTTTAACAATCATTAATTGCTGAACTAATTGTTTGATTTGTTCATAAAACTCAACTAAAATGAGTCTCGTTGAAAGTTGAAGAAGCAGTTAGATGTCTCTATCAGCTTTATAGTAACGAATCAAAACACGTGTGACAAAGATGTTTAACAGGTCTTCGTAATTGTCTTTCAAAAATCTTTAAAAGAAATGTTGAAAAACGAAAGTACCAATCATCACAACACCTTTATTAATGTGTTTATCACACTGAACTGGTTATATACTTTTACCATGTTGTGTTACATCAGACTAAAAACGTTCTGTCTATACAGTCAACACACATATTACAAACACTTACTGTTAATGTTTCTGTGTGTTATGTTCAGTTTAATATAATACATATGTGACTTGGAAAAGTGTACATTATATTAAAAGACAACAACTTTAAGCCTACTTTAAAAAACATGAGATGATTTTCCTCTAACCAGACGAAAGTGTTTCACCAGTAGCTTCTGACCGATATTACTGAGGAGATAAGAAATATCTATACAGACAGAAAGATATTTAAATATCTCTTGAGAAACTCGGGATAATTTAAAATATGTGATAATTTCGAATGTCTGAACGCTGATAATAAGGAAAGTTTCAATGTATAGCACGTGACTATAAAGTAGTGTCTGAAATCCAGCAGGTATTGATAGCATTGTTAACAATAGTTCTGTTTATAGCTTTAAGTATAACAAATGTATCAGTATAGATCCTTTAAATAACAATGTCGGATACTCTAAAGTTTGTTTGTTTGTTGAAATTATGCACAAAGCTACACAGTAGGTTATTTATGTTCTTCCAACCTCGGGTATCGAAACCTAGTTTTCGCGGTGTGAGTCTGCCCACATACTGCGAAGGGTGCACTTAAAAGTAATTTCTTCACAAATACTTTCATAAAATAAGTTTTAAAACTGTTGCTTGTTGTCAGGTACAACATTTTTATGGGTAGTTTGTATGTAATAACAAACGGATGAAAGTGATACCAATACTACTTGTATCACTTACGTGTTAGGACCTGTAATGGCCTGGTGGTCACAGTGATCCTATTGCAATCTCTTAAAGTAATGTTCTGTTTTACTATTCAGTTAGAGTAGTTCAAGAGTTGGTTGTAAGTTGTGTTGAGTATGTGACCTCCTTTATTCACTTCTAATATAGGGATAACTTATCATTTTAACTTTGTCATCACCACAACAACACAATACTATTGTATTAAATATAAGATTATTTACCATACATGTAGGAGTGTCTTTACTGTAACTCAAGGTCAGTAAAGGCAGAGATAATTTGTTCAATGCTTCATGAGATAGTTTCTACTGAATATTTGTTTCATCTTACAAATCCTGCATGCTACTCAAAGATAAATTTGAGAATACCATACCACTAGGAATCTCAGAACTGCTGGTATGGGTATTAACACTTTATTGGTAAGGAGAAAACAATGTTGCGACCTACCAAGGTCATCTTCAGGTTGACCAAAACGTTGTTCTTTTTTTATCAGCAAAAGTGTTAACACCCAAACAGGCGTTCTGAGATACATTTTTATTTCAAGTGGGTTTCTCGTGATCAAGGACCATACCGCTATAGTTAGGGTTATCTTACCTGTATTATAGTTTTGACCAACAGGACTACAGCTAATCTTAACCAATCAATAGCTTTGACCAACTAACGTATGTTCACCTGTGTTTTGGCACTGTACAATTAACTGCCTTCACAAACTGTCTTCTATTGTGACCATGTCAAACTGTACTATAATTTTACCTAAAGGACTACTCCATGAACTTGAAGCTTTAAAGCATGATATCAACACCTAAACTGGAAACAGCCAAGAGAGCTCATTGAGTAGTTTTTCTGTAAACAAACAAATCTACTTGTCGATAATATACTTTGAATCAACTAGTTTATACGATAGATTTTTATGACTGGTTTAAATTGTAAAATTAACTTAGCTGTTTATACTATACGATTACTCGACTGTTCATACAATACAATTAACGGAATGTTAAACTTTAAGAAATTTATCAAATTATTCACATAATACGACAAGAACTGTCTCTGCTTGTTAGGTTTAGCTAACTGAAGACTGATTGCCACTTTTTCTCTTACAAGTACAAAAAGAAATGCTTGAACAGTATTTGTTGACTTGAGCCTGCTCTGTCACACGTCCGAATCAAGGTTACCTTACGTAATGTAAAGAAACCGTAGAAAACGAGACACAAAGTCAGTCCACCACGTGATCAGAACTTCTATGTTTTTGTTGTTTTGTTTTCCTTTTTTGTAGTTAAGTGGAAAGCTAAACACTGGTCTGGCTATGCAGTGACTACGATGAATATATAAAACCTGTTCTTACAACATAAGATTTCAAGAGAAGTGACAAAGACCTGTAACGTTATCCTGATAAAGAATGAATCTCACTTTAAAAATCACGAAACTTACGGTATTACCACTAAAGAAAGCCAATATTTGATGTTACTAGTCAGGTAAATGAAAAATTCGTGTAGTAACGAAAACATTTACAAAAACACAGAGTGTGATAAAGACAGACATTAATGACAGAATGTTAAATATACCAACTTTCAGAGAGATATAAATCGCCTTTAAACAACATAATAACACAAAGTTATCTAACAGAATTACTCTTGTGTTTGAAAACAAGAACACAATTACTCTTGAAGATAACAGACATGATGAAGAGAAAATCTCATTGGTAAAATATGAAAAGGAACCGAAGTGGCAGCACATAGATTTGTTACAATAATCTGTAGAGAAATTAAATAGTCACTTGACAGTGAAGCTATAACTAATGGAAGTTTTAATATGAGACATATACATTGGAAAAAACACTCGTACATTATGACAGTCTTATTAACCATTGAAAGAGATCATGACTGTAAGAAGTTATGTACAAAATACTATCACCCAATAACTTAACAAAACAATGTATCACGTGATTTTGCCTTGAAACAATTATACAAAACAAAGTGTTCTTGTGTTACAATTGTTATTACCCATCATTTAAAAACAACAATTCTCCTCTTACTGAATGAACACTTATCTTGTTCAACTTAATGATCGAATAACATTATTGTTTAGAGAAATTCCTGTTCTTTTATTCAGCCACCCTCCCATTGGTAATAAGGTTTAAAACTTGTTTATATATCGTTTTAGTGTTATTTTCGATGGATTCATTTTTTCTTTGAAATACTTAAGCCTAAAAGGCCTTTTGCAAGTGAAGTCAAGAATATAAGTTTTCTCGACGACACTGAACTTGGTAAAGTGAGAATAATATTATTTATGTCTGCTGAGGTTTGTTCTGGGAAAAATATTTTATTTTCCAGTCATCACGAAACGTGGTTAAAACGGAAAATAAATGATAAACCAAGACTTCCGCAATTCCTGGAAAGAGGAACAACAGTAAATACAATATTTTTATATTGCTGTTTGCTTTGAATTTCGCGTGAAGCTACACGAGGGCTATCTGCGCTACCAGTCACTCATGTATGAATGGAAGCCTAAAGGGAAAGCAGATAGTCATCGCCACTCCGGGCAACTCTTGGGCAACTCTTACTAAAAAATAGTGGAATTGAGTATGATTTTATAATGCTCCCACAGCTGAAAGGATGCATGTTTTGACAGGGATTCGTATCAATAAACCTCAGAATGTGACTCTAGCATCTCAACCACATGACCATGACGGGTTTAAATGTTATTATTTTCTATTTGTTTCCATCACAACATCTAAAAGTGTTGACATGAAATCTTTTATGGATGTTGTTCCATTATATTTGTACCGACCTACATTTTAATGTTAAAGAATAATTTCCATTACTTTAAATCAACTTCTGTTTTAAATTCTTCTAATTTATCAGTATCTTTAAAACCTAAGGCCATTAATATTCTCCTTCGTTTGAAAAATTCTTGTCAGAAATTTAAATTCAATATTAGATCCTATATCAAAGCTTACCGAATAACAGTAAGACAATAAACATTTTTTCCAAACCTGAAAAAGCAGACACACAGTTTGCTATTGTTTAATATTGCTTTCCGTTCCCGCCACCAGCCCCGTAAATAAATTTCTCACACTGGTGGCTTTTTGGATCGTAATAATATCTTGGTATAATAGCTTCACAAGGTTCTGTAACAGGTGGAGACTGGCAGTCTTTATCCAGACCTGTGAAAGTATAATATGATCATTCCCTCTTGAAGTAAGTACGTTTAATATAGTATATCTTAGGATACTAAACACTTCGCATAATAACTGTTTAATACACTTTATTTACAGCAAGAGTTTTAAACACCACTTAACGTTCACAGGTAGGATGATTTTAGACAATTATTTTCACAAATAGTTCTATTATATCAGACATTTTGTGCCACATAGCTTGACACTAAAATTCTAAAGTTCTATTAAAAACCCTAGCAATTAATTTGAAGTAATAAAAATGAAATAAATAATTATCACCATGTGATATATTTTTCATGATCGTTACAAACAACTCCTACCTGTTGTTTATGACAAGTTACACAGTGAACAACTATTGTTATCTCTATATCCATATTTCTCTTCACTTTCGAAAACTGACTAACATACACTAAGTCATAACTAACCATGAACACTTTTGTATAAAACTTCTGTCACCAAGTGACATTGACAAGTAATCTAACCTTCACGTGATTTTCTGGAATTATGAAGCTCCGGGAAAACTATTATCTTTAACTTTCGTGCCAATGTCCTAAACCGGTTTTATTAACCTTAATACAAGAAAAACACACACTTATGAATAAATTAACAAGAAAAAAATAAAATAGCGTAAATAACAACAAGGGATTTTTGTCATGTTAGTTGCAGACACCTCTTGTAGAACTCGCAACAAAAATACAACCAAATCTGTGACTACTGAAAAGTAAGAAAACAACCAATACTTTTTATATAATAATCTTTCTCGTTTTTTACTAAAAATATAAGTTTGTATCGTGAGTCTAAAGTTGAACAAGATCTCAAATCTCTCAAGAGATGACGGAGCTATGAGTTACACGTCTAAACTTTTAAAAGCTCAGAGTATTTCTTTAAATTCTCATGCCCAGAATAAAAAATTAGTGTTTCGAACCAATGGACGTTAACTTGGTTTCTTGGTGACGGCCAAACATTGTTTTAACATACATTAATGAAGCCATGACGATTAAAAAAACTATTATATTTGTTTAATTCGTAAGTTATAGTTTACTTCAAAAAACCACTTTAGTGAATAATAATTTAATTTTTTTCAAAATGTACTTTCAGATTTAGCTTTAAAATTTGTTGACAGCTAATTTATTTATTTATAAAATTCTAGTAAAACAGGTTTCGTAAAGCATTGTACAAGTACCATATGCACCCTGGAGTGTCAAGTGCTCTTTGATCTCTTTCGTTACTTATATGGTCATGCAGTGTTGGTCAGAGTGAGCTGACATTCTCCGACCCTTTGTCCATGTACTGGTATACATTTACAGACATTCTCTTGCTCTACTAGTGGGAAGTATGTGGGCTTTCTCTTTCCTTTCTTATATATTTGTATATATTTCTCCCTTATTTATTTTTGTGTTTCAAATATATCTTAATTGGAGAGAGGTGATTAAGGCTATCTTCATCATGTATGTTATTGTACTGTGTCTGTCTGGTATGGTTGGTATGTTTGTGTATAAATTTAGATGATGTGGTTCTGGGAACTCTGTATACTGTTGTGAGGAATGTGTTTTGTATTGTCTGCAGCTTGGTTTTGATTATTTTGGTACTTACAGTTATCCAAGCTGAAACTGTATAGTTTATGACTGGTCTACTGTATGTTTTGTAAATTGTTAATATATTGTCTATTGATGCTCCACTGTTCTTACCAGTTAGACTCCTAGCATAGTTGGTTCTTCGCCAGATTTTACTTTTAATTTCACTTAGACGGCTAACCACACCTCCATGAGGGGCTCCAGCTTCTCCATACATGATGAAGAGTAGACGGCTAACCACTCCTTCATGAGGGACTCCAGCTTCTCCATACATGATGAAGAGTACAAGGCTAACCACCCCTCCTTGAGGGACACCAGCTTCTCCATACATGATGAAGAGTACAGGGCTAACCACCCCTCCATGAGGGACACCAGCTTCTCCATACATGATGAAGAGTTCAGGGCTAACCACCCCTCTTTGAGGGACAACAGCTTCTCCATACATGATGAAGAGTACAAGGCTAACCACCCCTCCTTGAGGGACACCAGCTTCTCCATACATGATGAAGAGTACAGGGCTAACCACCCCTTCATGAGGGACACCAGCTTCTGGAGTAAAGTATTCAAGAATGGTTCTCTCTTCATTTACTGTGATTTCTAGAAAGTTGGACAGCTAGCAAATAACTCCACGCGGTAGTCACAGTTCATTCATTCGGAACCGTAGACCGCTGTACCATACAGTGTCAAATACTTTTTTAATGTCAATAAAGAAGGCAACAGTACATTGCTTATTGTTAAAGCTGACTAATATCTTTACAGTTAGTCTAACTGAGTAGTTTGTTGTTTGTTTAAATTTTCTTAATCCATTTTGTTCTTCTGGTAATTTTGATGTTATCTCAAAGAATGTGGAGAGTCTATTACTTATTATTATCTTAAGAATTCTGACTACACAGCTGGTCAGGCTGATTGGTCAGTAGCTATTAGTTTTATTGACTGGCTTTTCTACCTTATAAAACTTTAATATATTCGCATGCTTCCAAAAAAACTGGTATGTATCCAGAGGATAGAGATAAGTTGAAAAGTGCTTTCAGGTGGTCAAACTATTTCGGAGTGCCTTTTTCTAGGAAGAAGGCTTGTATTTCATCTTCACCTGGAGATTTGTTTTTAGTGCTTCATGAAGTTCACGTGTAGATATTTCTTTCGTTTGGATCGTGCTTTCCTAGTTTGTTATGTTTCTTGGGAAAACTGGTTCAAATTGTTCTTTATTGTTTAGTCTATAGTTTGTGACTTTGTTATAAATATAAGTATTTATACTTGGATCAGTATGTATTTTAAAAGTATTACGTATTTGGTGTTTGAAAGCTTCGGTTTTTTCTTTATATTTGTATACTAATGTATTATTGTATTCAAGAGTAGGATATTTCTTTGTGGCTGGATTGTCGTTGGTCAGTCGTCTAAGGTGTGTCCAGAATTTTTTCGAGTCAGTTTTATTGTTTAGTTTTGAGCAACACTTATCACATTTATGATTTTTTCGTAACTTTATTTGTGCTCTTATGTGATTCTTTCATGTTGTTAATTTGTGTTTTGGTTTCTCTGTCTTTTGTTATTATCATTATCAACTTAAGAGACTTCTTCCATTATTGTTTGTACAGTTGCATCCAAAGTTAACATTGTTACTGTTGAGATTTCCAATGACTATAGAGTTATGGTTGTGGGAAAATTGAGTAATGTTATGTCTAGTTACTTAAGTGGTGAACAGTATATTCCTGATATTGTTACTTTTGTTATTTTTATTTACAGAATACCCTTAGTAACGTGTTCGTTATTACTGCTCATACTGTGACTGATAGATCTGTTTTATACAGCATCATTATACCTCTGTTTTCATCGTTTCTGTTTATTCTGTCTTTCCTTATTGTTGTGTAATATGGTATTTTAAATCTATTGTTGTTATATATTAAAATTTTGCTTACTATTATAATATGAGGGTTAGTCTCTTGTGTAAGGTCTCATATTTCATGGAACCTATTGCACACCTTGGATGTTGATATACACTACTGTGAACTTTGTGTTGTCAGTAGGTATCCTGTGAGTGTTGTTGTTATGTGTGGTATATGAGATATAATCTGTTTTTACAGGATTTCGGCTATCCTATCAATACAGTTGATTGTTTGGTTTGGTTTTGTGTATTCTGTTATAAATTCTGAGATTATGTTTTTGATTATGTTAGTCAACAGGCTTGTTTTGTCAATTGTGTTCGCGTTTGTTTCTGGGAGTGTGGTATTGTTTTCTTGTGATTTTTGTGTTTGTATTGAGGTATTGTTTTCTTGTGATTTTTGTGTTTGTATTGAAGTTTTGTTTTCTTGTGATTTTGTGTTTGTATTGAAGTTTTGTTTTCTTGTGATTTTTGTGTTTGTATTGAAGTTTTGTTTTCTTGTGATTTTTGTGTTTGTATTGAAGTTTTGTTTTCTTGTGATTTTTTTGTTTATATTGAGGTATTGTTTTCTTGTGATTTTTGTGTTTATATTGAGGTATTGTTTTCTTGTGATTTTTGTGTTTGTATTGAGGTATTGTTTTCTTGTGATTTTTGTGTTTATATTGAAGTATTGTTTTCTTGTGATTTTTGTGTTTGTATTGAAGTTTTGTTTTCTTGTGATTTTTGTGTTTATATTGAGGTATTGTTTTCTTGTTATTTTTTTTTTTATATTGAAGTATTGTTTTCTTGTGATTTTTGTGTTTGTATTAAGGTATTGTTTTCTTGTGATTTTTGTGTTTGTATTAAAGTTTTGTTTTCTTGTGTAACATTACTTTGTTCTTGCTGTTTTTGTCTTTCGTTTCTTTTTAACATTTGTGCATAAGTTATTTTATATGGTAACACTGATACGAACTAATATCTTTCCACCTTGGAAGAACAAAACTTGTATAATAACGGGAAAAGAAAACAAAGACCACAGGTGTCGCTAGTTGCCAGACACAGAGATATTCGGCGATTTAATAAAATATCGATTATGATTTTTCTGGAGAGCTATTAAGGATTTGGGGCACTGGTAACTAGAATCGGGGCACGGGCATCACGTGCCAGTGTCTAACAAGATATTAGCTTATATGATATATTTCAAATTATTATTAAAACCACAGAAAACACCAGAATGGTGTGGTTTGTTTTGAGCAAGTGTGTTAAGGTGTTTTACTCGTAATCTGAGGGCCGCGGGTTCGAATCCTAGTCGCATCAATCATGTTCGCCCTTTCAGCCGTACGGACGTTGATAAAAGAGTAGCCAAAGAGTTGGCGGTGGGTGGTGATGACTAGCTGCCTTCCCTCTAGTCTTACATCTTACACTGCTAAATTAGGGACAGCTAACGCAGATAGCCCTCGTGTAGCTTTGCGCGAAATTCAAAAATAAAGTTTTTGTGGTGAATTTTGTTTTTCCTTTTGGATGTAACAGTTGTAAAACCTTCTTGTACATTTGTGTCTGTCTCACTGTCTGTGTAGTTAACAATAGTATTGTTCTGAATGTTTACAGTTGTTCTATCAACATCCAGTGTTTCTGTTATAACATTTATTTTGTTAGTTGTGAGAGAAGCTCCCTCTACCACAGTATTAGATGTTTCTGCTACTCCTTTCTCGTTTTTTGAATTTTCAGACGAATTAGTAAGTTTTATTATTTTAATTAGTAAGTTTTATTATTTTTCTTTGGGCTTTTCGTCTTTTTCTAACATTATTTTATTTTGCTTTATCTACTGTGTTTAGTTCTTTCGTTGTTACAGTACATAGAGAGAGCAGGGTGGAGTTTGTATCTCTGTTAAATATTTGGCCAACAAGACTTGTGCTTTTTTCGTCTTATTCCGGAGGCTTGAACAACTTCGAGAACTTTCTCGCGTGGCATAACGTATTTTTTCCCGCTCTATTATTTGAGAATTCTTTAGGTAGCTATCGGTGTAGTTTTGTTTGTTTTTGAATTTCACGCAAAACTACACAAGGTCTATCTGCGCTAGCCGTCCATAATTTAGCAGTTTAAGATCAAAGGGAAGACAGCTAATCATCACCACCCACCGCCAACTCTTTGGATACTCTTTAACTAACAAATAGTAAGATTGATTGTCACGTTATAATGCCTCCACGGCTGAAAGGGGGAGCATGTTTGGTGCGACGGGAATTCGAAAATTAGGAGAGATAGATCGGTTGATCGGTGATAGTAACTTAGAGGATGGCTAGATGTTCCTTGGAAAGCAATGAGAACCAAGTTTGTAACATCTTATTTCAGGAACTCATTACTCCATCATAGCCTCGGTCTTCATTGCGTTCGAAGGAACACCTAACCATCCTATAAGTTATTATCACCCCCACCCAATGGCTCAATCGGGAGTTCCTATGTCTTCCTCGTGTGTTTAAAGTGTACGTCAGATTTTAAGTCTGGTTAAACATTGATTTTAACATGATTCTAACTGTAATCACACTTAAGTCTTTCATGTAGTATACACACCTTTTGGGAAGAAACTAATTATTCTATCAACAACTGTATGCTATGATTGACTAGTTCTCAAGGCGAACTGATACTGAACATCCAATTAATGTGACGTCTACGTCCGTATCGATGTATTTCATTAAAGATAATTATTCATTCTCCTGAAGTAAAACAGTGAACTTTCCAAAAGCGCTAGAGTTTTATGTCTTGCTTGAAAACATTACAGCTGTTACATGTGGTCCTGTGTGATAACTTGTTAACCAGGATTCCCAATGTTTATGTCTGAAATTAAAATCTCTCAACGTCTACAACCTTTGGTAGAGATTAGATACAGGTCAATCAAAGTTTGTATAATTGACAATGACATTTAATCTGGCTCGTGCTCTTTATTTATTGACCTTTATCAATGGTCACTCGGATAGCGGTATATCCGTACAGGGTGTCGTAGAAACTGTACATTCATCATACAGCGTTAAGTCCAAGCTTGATTTGTTGTAGATTTTAAAGGATATTTCAGTTGTAGGTTTTAAATTCCAAAGCTTCATTATATTTCTTTCAAACATAACTGTTGAACTGAATATCAAACTATTTTTACTGTTTAATTATGAATGACAGATGAATGGCTCCAAGTGACACAACGTGATGCCTCTAGATTTACAATACTAGGAAACGCGACTCGATACCCGCGCAAGGCCGATATATCTTCTAGGCCTAAACTTACAAATGGGAACATGTGTTTAATTTTAATATGACGAATTTGAAAAGAAACGTAATGGTACAATTTCAATCGAGTAACTAAATATACACAATAAGTAACATTGTTCCAAATACACCAGTGAAAAACACTGCGCTAGCCGTCCCTAATTTACCAGTGTAAGACTAGAGGGAAGATAGCTTGTCATCACCACCCACAGACAACTCTTAGGCTACTCTTTCAAATTAAAATACCTTTTACCTTTCTTTCGCCGAACGTATAACTTAGACTTTGAGCCAAATATTTTAAATTTGGACCCATTAGTCCACAAAAACATTTTTCAATAACCAAAAGTTCACTTTTGTTCATTTCAGCAAATTTCATACTCTTGACAATGAAGATCAAAGTTTTTAAACTGACCAAATTTACTTCACTGTCATTGTCTTCCTGATACTGAAGATCTGGACGTTTTTCATCATTTCGTCCATTGTTGTTTATCTCATGGTTGACATCAGTGGTTGTCTTCTGTCTATTCTGAAGGCTGTATAAACATATATACTTAACATGGGTATCATTCAGTTTAGACGTTTTGCCTCTTCCGTTTCTATTTTCAAATGTCTTATCTCGATATCACAATCTAGGGTGTACGTGACAATGTTTGGAGAGCATTACAAGTGTGCAGCAATGTGTCCGAGAGTCTAACCAGCATCACGTGAAACTTTTGTGACGAATCATCTGTTCTACTGACAACTATCTACGTTTGTAAGGCCATTCTATCAAAACAATACTTAACATATAGTGTTAAAGACTGTTTTTATCAAGGTTTATTTGTGGATTACTATTATAATAATTTTTTTCAAGGATATATCAGTGATATATGCTAACTCTTTTATATCTTCTTTCTACACAGTTAGGACATTATATGAGTAACTTTTATTACAGTTATTTCAAACCTTAAATTTGATCAGTATGTTCACTCAATCAGAACACTTACCACATACCCTTGATACAAGTATATGTGAATTATAATGAATGATATGTATTTTAACCCTAACTCATTCAGTTGTTAACAGGATCAGTGAGGTGTTACCATAGTGTTGATGTTTACATTGTGTAATGGTATGGAACAATTATTGTTATAAACAACAAAGAACGACAAGTATCGTTTTTTGTCTCAACATCTTCACACAGAACTCTGTATTTATATAAAAAAACTCATATCTAGGTTTTATATACCATACAGTTTATATATCTGTAAATTAATTCAATAATACAAGCCACTGACACAAACAAATTCATATGGACTCTAAACTATAACCTAAATAACCGTTACTTTGTTTCACTGTAAATAAACAAGTTTGGGTCTAATAACAATGCACTATGTGGTGCTAACAGTATTGTGCTATTAATAACATCTTACTCCTTTGGTATTAACTATAATGTTATACCTTGTGACACGACTATACATTTACTGGTATTAATAATATTAATGTATAACTACTGGACAAAATGTTTTCATAATGTTCCATGTTAATGTTATTGTCTACATTCTTGGAACATTTGTTAATTAAATGTCTGATTAGTAACAGAGAAGGTGGTCGGACAAACATGTACGACTTGTTAAACTAGTCTTTCACAGTAATGAACTAACTGGTGTTAACAATACGATGCTGTTATTCAGCAGGTGATCAAACGATCCTGTCCTTTTCGTATTGGTTTTCATTACTTTTAACCGAGTAAATAAATTCGTCACAATGTTCCTATTTTCAATTATAATTGTCACATAGCTTGACACTGAAATTCTAAGGTTTTAATAAAAATAAAATAGCATAATTAACACTATGTGATATATTTTTCCATATCTTCAGAAACAACTCCTACCTGTTGTTACTGACAAGTTACACAGTGATATCTCTAGTAGAACAACTAATGTTATCTCTTTACACATATTTGTGTTCGTTAGTCGAAAACTGATAAACAAAGACTAAGTCACAACTAACCATGGACGCTTCTATATAAAACTTCCCACCAAGTGACATTGACAAATAATCTAGAGTTCACGTGACTTTCCGGAGTTGTGAAACTCTGAGCTGTACTACAGTACGTCTGTACTTCAAATTCTCAGAGTCAGTCCATAAACAGTCATGTCGAGGTTGAACTTTCAGTGTTTTGAACTACTGCAAGTTAACTTAGATTGTTTACAATCGTGTTATTAACACCGTGGAGATTAAAATGTTATAACATTTGTTTATTTTTATAAGTTTTCATTTTCTACAAAGCAACACTTTAATGAGATATAATTTAAACTGTTTTGTCAAAATGTACTTTCAGGTTTTTTCGTTAACACTAATTTAAATATTTTATTTTATTATAAAATTCAGGTAAAACCGGTTTCGTAAAACATTGTAAAAGTAACTTTCTTCTGTAGTTAGTTAAGTATGTTAAGTCAGGTGAACGTTTGTTTTATTGGGAGAATGAATGAACGTCCAATGAACAGCTGGTATTTGATTGTTCTTTACTGATAAATTTCACGTAAGTTGTATATTGAGGCCTGAGAATTAACTTTATTAACAACTGTAGCTCTGTAACGTAAGTTTATTTTACTTTATTAATAACTTCAGTTGAACTATACTTACATGTAAATTATGTTAAGGAACTACAATTCTTTTTTTAAATTCAAATCAAACCAGTTCAGTCCATCATCATATAAATGAAAGTTGTAGATTTTTTAGAGGTCACTGAAGGCTGGAATGTCACATGAAGGTTGAATGACTGGACAATGTCACTTGTAGAGAAGTTTAATATACATGTTCCCGTAGTAACTTGATACATATTTTGTCTCCGTCAGTTCTAGAGTAACGGACGATAAAGATATATCAAAAATGTTGTTCTGTTATAATGTTACTATTTTTATATAAATCCATTGACGAAGTTTTTCATAGTGTTTTCGAGTCTTTTATATCAAGATGTTTGAGGTGGAAATGATTCATATCACAAAACTCCCAAGGAAAATAACATCTTTAGAATACCCTAACTATAGATATTAACTGAATATAAGCTTTAACTTTTAAACTATAAATAAGAGATATGGAAAAATTCGTCAAGTTTTATGTGTGGACTGGATTATTTGCTGTAAGTGTCTGTGACTTGTTGGTGATAAATTTCAACCATAAATAATCAGCATACACTCCACTTTTTGTAAAATATATTATTAAAACGTGTCAAACATATATACATATGTTCGTTGCACTGTTGGTAATCACGGTTGAATCCAGATATTTAAATAATTGTCTTATTTTTTCCGTGATAATTCACACAGGCTCGTTTATTCACTTTACAACGGGATAGAGACCATGTTTCAACAGGTTTTGGTCAAAGAGATCTTGAAAGTTTCTTGTTTCAAATTGACAACTTAGATACGTCAGGAAACTTTAATATTAAACTGAGAAGGAAATTTGGTAATTATAACAATTAGTTTTCAAGATGAAAAATTACACATTGTTCCAAAGAAGAATGCCGTCGGTGTTTGGGTAAGAAAAGTTCATACCCTGGAGGGTCAGGTTCTCTGTGACCTCTTTCTCCTCACCGTACTTATGTTCTTGACGGATTGGTATTTATAACTGTGGAACTGAATATTATTTGATCCTTTTCAGGGCAATGTTCATGTATTGTGGCTCGTATGTAGTGGTTATTTTAGTCTATCAGCAGAATGTCAAGTTTGTTGGTGGCATTTTTTAATACATATATAAATAAATTATATATTTATTATTATTTGAAATTTATATTTTTTCTTTTTATTTATTTTTATATTTAAAATATAAGTTAACTGGGGAGAGATATTTAGGACTAGCTTCATCATGTATGAGGTACCTGTCTATTTCGCATAGTAATTCGTTTTTCATCCAATTCTTATAAAAGTACATTATTGTAATATGTAGAAGTCCATCTGGTATTGTTGGCAGGTGATATAGTTCTTGGAACTCTGTATGCAGTTATGAGGAGTGTGTTTTGGATTGTTTATAGTTTAGTTTTAATTATTTTATTGCTTACAGTTATCCATGCTGAAGCTGCATAATCTATTACAGGTCTAATATATGTTTTATTGATTTTTAGTAACGTTATCTGTAGATGCTCCACTGTTTTTATCAGTTGGACTCCTAGCATAGTTAGGTCCTCGCCAGACTTTATTTTTAATTTCGTTCACATGATTGATCCAAGTTAGTTCAGAATAATAGGTTAAACCTAAAAATTTTCCCGATGGGGCAATCTGGAGTAGAGTGCCATTCATATATAATTGTGGCTGTTGTTTTTTGTGTTTTGTAAAATTCCTAAACACTACGAGTTGTGTTTTTGCTGCGTTTATTTTTATTCTATATTTTTGACTGTATTCACTTATTCTATTTTGTTGCGGTTGTATGTTAGTGGCTGCTATCGTGGGTGTTGCGGCACTTTTCCAGACTGCCACATCATCTGCGAACTGTGAAGAGAATCCATGATTGATTTGGATCCCTCAGTGCCATATTGTCTACATACATGATGAAGAGTATAGCGCTAACCACCCCTCCCTGACGGACACCAACTTCTGGAGTAAAGTACTCAGAAAATGTTCTTCACTTAACGGCGTCGTGGCTTAGTTGGTTAAAGCGCCTGTCTAATAAACAGGAGATCGCGAGTTCGATTCTCGCCGGTGCCTATGAAAAGTTATTAAATTTCATTTATTGTTTCAAAGATTGTTTGTTTTTGAATTTCGCGCGAAAGTTCTCGAGGACTATCTGGGCTACCCGTGCGTTAATTTAGCAGCGTGACATTAGGGAAAAGGCAATTTGTCATCACTACCCACCGCAAACTCTTTAGGTGTTCTTTAAACAACGAATAGTGGGATTGTCCGTGATATTATAACGCACCTATGGCTGAAAGAGCCAGCATATTTGATGCGACAGGGATTCGAACTCGCGACCCTCAGATTACGAGTCTAAACCACCTGTCTGTTCCTTGCAGAGTCTGTTCCAAACAATTCGGCACTTTGTTCCATAAAATGTACGTCTTATTAAAAAGAAACGGTTCTATTTCAATAAAACAATGTGAACCACATCTTTCGGTTGAACACAAGAAACAAACATTTTTCAAAAACTGAAAATATAAAAAACATACTTATAGAAAAAGAAACAAGTTTGGCTGAAGACAAAAACAAATGACGATATTTTTCATGTAAAGAAAACTTACAACAATGTAAAAACTCTTGAATATTTATTTTAAAAATGTATAAATTTTTGTGGTCGATTTTATTTCATTACCTCATTCAGGTCTTATAGATAAAATTTTTTACAAAGTATGTTTCTTATGGTTTATCAAAGTAATGCCACATTTTAACAACAAATTACCTGCCGTAATAAATTGAGTGCCTACCCGATACCATCAGGCTTTATGGAATGTCACGCTGTCTGGTGAAGACCACAAACAACATGTACGAAACTTGTAATAATTGTTCCAGAACATTGGATGGGTCCATGAACAAATATTTATTCTGTTTTAAATTTCATCAGCCATCGTCAAATATTTATAATTTAAACATAGGTTTGTTGAGTTTATATTACCATTTATTATTAAACGTATAGAGTTCTGCTCGCTATATTCAAAACAACATAATACACCTACAGATAGTCTTTTAAACAATAAATATACAGTTTAAACTTGCCTATTGTTGTCATTTGTATTGCTATATTTAATCTCATTAATAAATAATGACAAAATTTTGGTTGTGATTTCACGAGAACTTGTTTTAAAATAACAGCTCTTAACAATAAAGTTTAAAACTAAATATATTTGCTTCCTTCTGGTATCATCAGTAATACAGCTGAAGTGTATTACAGTTTTATACACTTTCAGTGGGACAGTAAAACATGTTAACATGTGATAAGACAGTAAAATATTAATTTGTTCATTCACTGTTCAGGTAAGGCAGGTTTATACAACTGATTTTAATTCACTGTTCTATATATGTACCAATATTATCCTTACAATTGTTTTTATTTATTATATTAAACCCTGTCATTCTTTGTCTCTTTCAGAAATTATTGTGTTACTTTTATATGTTTTTAGTACGACTAGGGTTATCTCATGATTATATACAAGGAACGTGTTTTTGATATCAGAAACAAGTAATTTTGCAACTCTAGTTCTAATAGTATCCTTTGTAATACCAGATTCAACTGTCATAATTAATAGTATCCTTTGTAATACTAGATTCAACTGTCATAATTAATAGTATCCTTTGTAATACCAGATTCAACTGTCATAATTAATAGTATCCTTTGTAATACTAGATTCAACTGTCATAATTAATATTATCCTTTGTAATACTAGATTCAACTGTCATAATTAATATTATCCTTTGTAATACTAGATTCAACTGTCATAATTAATAGTATCATTTGTAATACCAGATTCAACTGTCTGAATTAATAGTATCCTTTGTAATACTAGATTCAACTGTAATAATTAATAGTATCCTTTGAAATACTAGATTCAACTGTCATAATTAATAGTATTTTTTCTAATACTACATTCAACTGTCATAATTAATATTATCCTTTGTAATACTAGATTCAACTGTCATAATTAATAGTATCCTTTGTAATACCAGATTCAACTGTCATAATTAATAGTATCCTTTGTAATACTAGATTCAACTGTCATAATTAATAGTATCCTTTGTAATACTATATTCAACTGTCACAATTAAACCGTAAAGATACAGATGTAATTTTATCATTGTTTAACCAGTCAGTTCGTTGCGATAACAATTGTGACGGAATGACGTCACTGCATATCTGTTTTTCTATTGGTCCATCTTCGTTCATTCTTTCTTCATCTTTAAAACACTTTTCAATCGCCCGCTGTTTTCTCAGCGGATTCACATGATACTTGATGTGATTATAATGTGACCAATACACTCAGACATAGGTTTTGAATTAAACACTGACAGTTTTATGGTGTCAGAGACCAAACAACAGAAAATGTATATTTTGGACTCGTGTAGTCATATTTGAAGCACAAACGTTCAGCTTGTAGTTCAGTCATCTCTTGACCATTTTGAAATCTAATTACGGATTTAGACTCACGATTCAAACTTAGATTTTGAGTAATACACGAGACAGGCGTATAAAGAAAACTATTGGTTGTTCTAGTGGTGACGTCACATTTTCAATTTGTCAGTAGCCACAGGTGTGGTTATATGTTTGTGACGTGTTCTGTGAGAACTGTCTGCATGGAACATGAGAAAACTCACTTGTTGTTAGATAAGTTATTTTATTTTTATTTCGTGTTAATTTATTGCTAAGTTTATTTTGTTTTAAGTTTAATAAAACCGGTTCAGTACATTATAACAACATTTAAAGTTTCTAGTTTTTCCGAACTTATACAAGTCCTGAAAGTCGCGTGAAGGTTAGATTATTTGTCAATGTCACTTTATGAGAAGTTTTATATAAAAGCATCCATGATTAGTTACGACTTAGTCTGTTTTTGTCAGTTTTCAACTAACGAAGATAAATATGTTTAAAGAGATAACATTAGTTGTTCTACTGGGGATAACACCGGGTAACTTGTCAGTAACAACAGGTAGGAGTTGTTTGTTGTTTGTAACAATCATGAGGAAAATCATGTTTATAATTATGCTATTTCATTTTTATTTCATAAAATAAATTGATTTGTTTTTGAGTACAGCTTTAGAATTTCGATGTCAGGATATGTAGCACACAATGTTTCATATGGTAGAATTACCTGGAAAATAATAGTTTAAAAATATTCTAACTGTGGACGTAAACTGATGTTAGGTTTAAAACTTTCACTTTTCAATATAGTGTATTGAACAGTTATTATGTATCCTAAGGTATTCTAAATTTAATGTACCTAGTAGGTTTGTTTTTGTTTGTTCTTGAAATTCGCACACAGCTACTCCAAGGTATCTGTGCTAACCGTCCCTGATCTAGCAGTGTAAGACTACAGGGAAGGCAGCTAGTTATCACCACCCACCGCCAACTCTTGGGCTACTCTTGGCCATGCCGGGCCTTACCTAGTAGGAGAGGGTGGTCAGGCAAAGCAAGGTGTGTTAAGTCGTTCGACTTGCAATCTTAGGGTCGCGAGTTCGAATCCCAGTGTCACCAAACATGCTCGCCCTTTTAGCCATGTGGGTGTTATGATATAACGGTCCATCCCATTATTCGTTAGCCCAATAGTTGGCGGCCGTGGGTGGCGATCACTAGTTGCCTTCCCTCTAGTATTTCACTGTTAAATTTGGGACGACTAGTGCAGATAGCCCTTGTGTAGCTTTGCGTGAAATTAAAAAAAAAACAACCAAACCAACTTCAAGAGGTAATGATCACTTTATACTTTCACAGGTCTAGATAAAGACTGCCAGTCTCCACCTGTTACAGGACCTTGTGAAGCTATTATACCAAGATATTACTACGATCCCGAAAGCCACCAGTGTAAGAAATTTAATTTCGGTGGTTGTGGCGGGAACGGAAACCGATATGAAACAATAGCAGACTGTTTGTCTGCTTGTTCAGGTTTGTTAATAATGTTTAATGTCTTATTGTTGTTCATTAAACTTTGATTTAACTGAAATACAGTAAAGATGTAAGCTATACATACGGCTGGAATAACTTTATATTAACTGGTGGTAAACCTAACATTATTATCATATCAACTGGTGGTAAACCTAACATTATTATCATATCAACTAGTGGTAAATCTAACATTATTATTATATTAAATAGTGGTAAACCTCACATTATTATTGGGTTGAGGAATAATTCGTGAGCGTTTTTTCAAGTTAAAAAAATATATTCATAAATGAAACGCTTTCACAAAATATTTCATGTCATGTGGTAGATAATTTTTTGCTCTAATAGATGGTGTGTTTGATTTTCATATGTCTTTAATTTTTGCTTTCATTTTCAGCTCATTAAATGGAATGTCAAGTGGACAAAATCGAGCATTTTCGACACCATCTGCTTTTCGCATTTAATTTCTTGCAATTTTGTTTAGAACAATGCATACTATATACCTAGGTATTACATGAAATAAAGTATCATAATAAATGTTTTGGATGTAATGTGTTCATGCATTGAAGTATTGTATAGTCTTGCATGTAATGCTTGAATGAAATTATTTAAAAACGCTCACGAATTATTCCTCAACCTAATATAATATCAACTGGTGGTAAACCTAACATTATTATTATATCAACTGGTAGTAAACCTAACATTATTATGAAATCAACTAGTTTAAACCTAACATTATTATTGTATCAACTGGTGGTAAACCTAACATTATTATTATATCAACTAGTTGTAAACCTAACATTATTATTATATCAACTAGTGGTAAATCTAACATTATTATTATATCAACTGATGGTAAACCTAACATTATTATTATATCAACTGGTTGTAAACATAACATTATTATAAAATCAACTAGTTGTAAACCTAACGTTATTATTATATCAACTAGTTGTAAACCTAACATTATTATTATATCAACTAGTGGTAAACCTAACATTATTATTACATCAACTAGTGGTAAACCTAACATTATTATTATATCAACTAGTGGTAAACCTAACATTATTATTATATCAACTAGTTGTAAACCTAACATTATTATTATATCAACTAGTGGTAAACCTAACATTATTATTACATCAACTAGTGGTAAACCTAACATTATTATTACATCAACTAGTGGTAAACCTAACATTATTATTATATCAACTAGTTGTAAACCTAACATTATTATTATATAAACTAGTGGTAAATCTAACATTATTATTATATGGAGTAGTGGTAAACCTAACATTATTATTATATCAACTAGTGGTAAACCTAACATTATTATTATATCAACTGGTGGTAAACCTAACATTATTATTATATCACCTGGTGGTAAACCTGACATTATTATTATATCAACTGGTGGTAAACTTGACATTATTATTATATCAACTGGTGGTAAACCTAACATTATTATTATATCAACTAGTGGTAAACCTAACATTATTATTGTATCAACTGGTGGTAAACCTAACATTATTATTATATCAACTAGTTGTAAACCTAAAATTATTATTATATCAACTAGTGGTAAACCTAACATTATTATTATATCAACTAGTGGTAAACCTAACATTATTATTATATCAACTAGTGGTAAACCTGACATTATTATTATATCAAGTGGTGGCAAACCTAACATTATTATTATATCAACTGGTGGTAAACCTAACATTATTATTATATCAACTAGTTGTAAACCTAACATTATTATTATATCACCTGGTGGTAAACCTGACATTATTATTATATCAACTGGTGGTAAACTTGACATTATTATTATATCAACTGGTGGTAAACCTAACATTATTATTATATCAACTAGTGGTAAACCTAACATTATTATTGTATCAACTGGTGGTAAACCTAACATTATTATTATATCAACTAGTTGTAAACCTAACATTATTATTATATCAACTAGTGGTAAACCTAACATTATTATTATATCAACTAGTGGTAAACCTAACATTATTATTATATCAACTAGTGGTAAACCTAACATTATTATTATATCAACTGGTGGTAAACCTAACATTATTATTATATCAACTGGTGGTAAACCTAACATTATTATTATATCAACTGGTGGTAAACCTAACATTATTATTATATGAACTAGTTGTAAACCTAACATTATTATTATATCAACTAGTGGTAAACCTAACATTATTATTATATCAACTAGTGGTAAACCTAACATTATTATTATATCACCTGGTGGTAAACCTAACATTATTATTATATCACCTGGTGGTAAACCTAACATTATTATTATATCAACTGGTGGTAAACGTAACATTATTATTATATCAACTGGTGGTAAACCTAACATTATTATTATATCAACTGGTGGTAAACCTAACATTATTATAAAATCAACTAGTGGTAAACGTAACATTATTATTATATAAACTAGTTGTAAACCTAACATTATTATTATATCAACTAGTTGTAAACCTAACATTATTATTATATCAACTAGTGGTAAACCTAACATTATTATTATATCAACTAGTGGTAAACCTAACATTATTATTATATCAACTAGTGGTAAACCTAACATTATTATTATATCAACTAGTGGTAAACCTAACATTATTCTATATAAACACTTCCTATAATAAACTTTTCTATTTACTTAATATTCCTGTTGTTTCAATTATTTATACAATTAAATCTGGTTTATTTATTAAACTGGTGATAAAAGTTCTTGCTGCTCTACAATTGTAAACATCTAATATTACATTTCATTCAAACATTTATATTGTTTTCGTTGGTTTATCAAGTAGCTAATATGGCCAGGCATCAATAGGTGGGTTAAGGCGTTCGACTCGTAATCTTAGGGTCACGGGTGGAAGTCCCCGTTACACCAAAGATGCTCGTTCTTTCAGCCGTGGGGGCGTTAGAAATTGAATGGCAATCCCACTATTCGTTGCTAAAAGAGTAGCCCAAGAGTTGGCAGTGGGCGGTGATCACTAGCTGCCTTCCCTCTAGTCTTCCCTATTAAATTATGGATGGTTAGCGCACATCGCCCTCGAATTGCTTTGCGCAACATTCGAAAACAAATAAAGTAAGTTGCTAATTTAAATTATTGGTTCATAAAACTCAGTAACTGTTTCTGTGTATCTTTCTTCATGAAACGCTTCCGATTCATTGTTATTTCTTTGTTTCGTATCAGTAATTGTTTAGCTTTTTCACTGAGTATGTATTTATAATTAAATACTTCAGCTTAGTTATGAAACTTGTTGTTAAATAAACGGTAAATATTAAAGATTGCACAACACCAGACATTATTGAAAATAATTTACCCTCTAGGTGTTGAATTAAACTGTTAATTTAATAAATAAAACACCTTGTGTGTGAAAAGAGAATAGATTAATTATGAGACTGAAAGAAATAGACTCAATATTAGCTACAAATGTGGTAACTACACTTAGTTGGTAAGATGTTTATAGTAAATATTTATTCATTAGTTTGTTAGGCTGCGGTTTTTACTGAATTAATGGCATGATAGTGGGTAAAACAAAATATCAATCAATATACTAAACAACCTCAATAAGAAAGCTACACTCAAAAATTATTAACATTAGCCAAGAGATCGCAATTGTATTATACGAAATAGGTTTTTATCATTAACCAATCCTGGTTCTTTAAACTATATGGTGGTAGTTTTTATTTCTAAAACGCCTATTATAACTTCATTTGTAGTTACGCCAAGGAATTTAGATACACAGTTTTTTGTCATTTCCCGTATGCAAGAGGGACGGACGTTACAAACACTATTATTTACACTAATCACTGAAGTAAATAGCACGTAACGTTAAATGCTATTATTAATCAGGAAAATTCCTTAAATATTTAACAAATTTGAGCTTAAAGATGAGAAATGAACAATACTTTTCTACCTGTATTTTTCTTTTAAAAAAGTCATCTCGAAACTGCTAATCTAAGTTGCTTGATCTAACCAATACAAATGTATATGCACGTGCTTTACCCATATAGTTTAGTTTCTCAATATCAACCACCGTTAATCCGAGTTACAAAACTAAAAACAACTCACCTTTACCTGTGGTAAATATTTTAGACCGACAGATCACGTGAGTTTTAACGTAGGGATGCGCAGAAATGATTGCTCAAAGCTAAGCTGTTTTTGCTCAAGAACTTTTCACGTGTAACTTAGACCACACTTTTCATCTAAGTGCAAACTGTAAGGATGCAACAGTTTACGAAATCTAAATAAAATCCTTTAAATCATGTTTCTCCGTATTTTTAATGCGAATACAAAAACTGTATATTATATATCTGTTCTATTCATTAATGAATTGCATTCAAAATTTGTTTGTAGCTAATGTGCAGCAGAACAAAGTCACTGAAAATATATGATAGTTTCAGTTAACACAGTTAGAGAAAGTGAAAATTGTTAAGACATCTATATGAAACAGATATAGGTGAGGTTAATAAGTACAATTATGAGAAAACTTAAAACTGTACGACCTTGGAAGTAGGTGAAGATGACTTACAGTCTGTCAGTCATAAAGATGGAGAGGACTAGTAAAAAAAAAATTGTTCTCTAATGGATTATAAGATGTCAATGATTTAAATCCAGTTAGTAAAAGTCTTGTTTTTTATGATTGTATAACGGAAACGAATGGTTGTTTTAAATTTCGCACAAAGCTACACGAGGGTTATCTGCGCTAGCCGTCCTTAATTTATTAGTGTAAGACGAGAGGGAAGGCAGCTAGTCATCACCACTCATCGCCGACTCTTGGGCTACTTTTTACCAACAGACAGTGGGATTGACTGTAACATTATAACGCCACCACGGCTGAGATAGCGAGCATGTTTGGTGCGACCGGGATTTGAACCCACGATCAGTCAAACGCCTAAATACACTTGGCTCCTGAAACGAGAGATAAAATCGTTTGCTCGTTTCTGAAAAGGAGAAAACGAAACATAAATTTATACCACATTTGTAATTTACCACATTACTCATTACCACACTTGTTATTTACCACACTACTCATTACCACACTTGTTATTTACCACATTGCTCATTACCACACTTGTTATTTACCACATTACTGATTACCACACTTGTTATTTAACACATGACTCATTACCACACTTGTTATTTAACACATTACTCATTACCACACTTGTTATTTACCACATTACTCATTACCATTACCACTTGTTATTTACCCCATTACTCATTACCACACTTGTTATTTACCACTTTACTCATTACCACATTTGTTAGTTAAAACATTACTCATTACCACATTTGCTATTTAACACATTACTCATTACCACACTTGTTATTTAACACATTACTCATTACCACTACCATTTGTTATTTACCACAATTACTTACTATCATTACCACACTTTGTTATTTACCACATTACTCATTACCACACTTGTTATTTAACACATTACTCATTACCACACTTGTTATTTAACACATGACTCATTACCACACTTGTTATTTAACATATTACTTTATTACCACACGTTGTTATTTGTACATTACTCGTATTTACACCACTTGTTATTTACCAAATTACTCGTTACCACACTTGTTTTTAACACATGACTCATTACCACACTTGTTATTTAACACATGACTCATTACCACACTTGTTATTTAACATATTACTCGTTACCACACTTCTTATTTAACACATTACTCGTTACCACATTTGTTATTTAACAAATTACTCATTTCCACACATTTGTTATTTAACACATTACTTACTCATTACCACACTTGTTATTTAACACATTACTCATTACCACACTTGTTATTTACCACTTTACTCATTACCACACTTGTTATTTACCACATTACATATTACCACACTTGTTATTTAACACATTACTCATTACCACACTTGTTATTTAACACATTACTCATTACCACACTTGTTATTTAACATATTACTCAACGTTACCACACTTCTTATTTAACACACATTACTCATTACCACACTTGTTATTTAACACATTACTCATTACCACACTTGTTATTTAACACATTACTCATTACCACACTTGTTATTTACCACATTACTCATTACCACACTTGTTATTTACCACATTACTCATTACCACACTTGTTATTTACCACATTACTCATTACCACATTTGTTATTTACCACATTACATACTACCACACTTGTTATTTACCACATCACTCATTATTTTTCGATTGACATCAGAAATGTTTGTAATTAGTTCATATTTTCAAACTTCGGTCGTTATACAAGTTGATGGATCCAAGAATGGTTAAAATAGAAGATGAACAAACATCGATACGGTGTGTGTGTTTTCTTATAGCAAAGTCACATCGAGCTATCTGTTGAGTACACTGAGGGGAATCGAACCCCTCATTTTAGTGTTGTAAATTCCAAGACTTAGTTCTGTATCAGGGGGTGACGTTATAAGTAGGTAACTTATTTATGTTTTAATTTCTCTCCAGATCAAGACCTTAATATTTTTTACTCCATCACCTAAAAGTGATATTAAAATAAACTGGAGTTGTGTAAGAGTTGTTAAAAGCAGTGTTTAGAATGGACCATGTATCACATCTGTCATCAACTACATACAATGTAGTTTGACACATTGTTCATTTATTTGAAGATAATTAAAATAAACAAAAAGAAAACCAGATGTTTATTATTCTTTGATACGTTAACAACGTGGGTTAATAATAATAATTAATCATACTGAAGACTGTAGTATTTTGTTTAAATTTGGAAAAGTATTTTAAACATTACTTGGAATTATTAACAACTGATGTAGATAATACTAATACAGAAACTTTATGACGTATGACAAGTACAGAAAATTATATCGAATTATAGCTTAGCTTTTTAAACCACGTTTTCTATAATAATGTTTAATTTGAATATTAAGTTATCCTGCCAACTAGGATAATGTTCAGCGAAGCTCTACAGGGTCTTTATTTGTAATTGAAGGGAAAAGTGACAATGAATGTTTGTTCATGATGAAACGTTCAAAACTCTGAGAATTATTTAATTATTGAGTTATTTCTTTTCACATGATAATATATATAAGGAATCATGTTGGTTCTATACGTTCACCTAAAAATAATTTTGAATTAACTGATTATAGCTGTTATGATACTGGTGACAGTTGGTCAAAAATGTCAAATACACAAGGGATAACAGTGAGTTTATTTTATCGCTAACACTTGGTAAAATCAAATCGATATTGAATTACAGAATTTCTTAAAAGAAACGAAAATTGGTTATGTTCTATACGATTGTTATTAATTAATGATAGTTATAATGCTGTAATTAGAAGTGTTAGAAATGTAACTAAACAATAAGAAGGTTTTAATGCAGCCAACAAATGTATACAAAAGAAAATGTTGAGAAAACATTGGAAAAATGTAATAAAACATTAAAAATGTATATTGTAGTGTGAATGTTTTAATACACTTCAGTGTAATAGTGTGTGTGTAAAATATAACATTTGAAAACTAATTTATAAAAAGAAAACAATGCAACACTTAGAGAGCTATGTCTTAATACACTTGAGATATTCTTTTACCAACGAATACTGAGATTCGCCGTTACGTTATAACGCTTCCATGGTAGAAAGGGTTAGCATTTTTCGTATTACAGGGATTCGAACCAATTTAGGATTACCAATCCAACGCCTTAACCCACCTGACCATGCCAGGCCTTCAATCTCAGAAGCTGATGCAATCAACATGAACTATAGAGTAGAAATGTATAAGTATTGTCGGTATCTGAGATTTAGATAAAACTTTAAACAGTTTTAAAGTCACCTATGAATGCTGATAATAATATAAACAATACTAACAATGTAAAAACTGAATAAATAAAAAATATAGCATTTTGTATTACAGGAACGGATAACATATTGCTACTGAATCCACTACATATATCTGACCTAACACATAACATGAACATAATGATATAAAAATAAATACATCTTTGTGGAGATCGGGTTACAACATCCTTATTTTGTTAAAAAATACATATTGTTGAGAATATAATTATATTAAACTAACAACAGACTTGCATCTAATTAAACATGAATGTTCGTTACTAATTGAGACAATGATTTCCCTGTCGTCCATGTAGATAAACACTGTCCTTAATAATATTGTTTGTATTTGTTAAAACATGTAATTAAAATACTTATAAATGAACTCAGGTGTTGAGAGGTGTTATGCAGTCGTACAGAACTGTCCGTGTTTCGGAGTAATAACAAACGATTTACATAAGTGAAACTATAAAATATGGCTATAAACTTAGATTAACTTATTAGTTTTATGACTATGTTGGTATAGTAACACGTTTTATAATGACATCTTTGTTGGTATTAGAGATTTTTCTTGTTTGGTGTCATAAACCTGATCCAGACGAAGTAAATCTTAACACTCCTACGAATGAATTAATTAATTGAACCTAAATTAATGAATTAATTTTAACCTAAAATCAATTAATTAATTCATTAATTAAAAATTTCATTAATTTCATTAATTGAAATGGAAATTTCATTTAAATACAAAATTATTAGCCTAATATTAATAACCTTTCAAGTTGCTCTGGGGCCTATTAGGCCCCACTTTTCGTAGGAGTGTTAATGTGAAACAACTTCTATAGCATTCTGCTATACGTGGTTTATTTGGATTTTATAAATAAAATAACAAACCCATAAGTTAATGACTTAACTAAGCCTGATTGTAGATTCTAGTTTAACAGATATCTTTGTCTCAGTAAATATGTTTTGATAAAATGCAGAACTTATTAATTGAAGAAATTGTGTTTTAGTCGTCATGAAGACATTATTGTGTCGTATTATATCGGTACATGGTTTATAGTAATCACGTGAATGTTTGTTTGTGTTGTGTATTCTGTTGATGTTTATTTAAAATAATGTTAGAAATGTCTCTTGCGTTTCGTATTTTACAACTTTTTTTCATAAATTGCCACCCAGTGTCTCAGCGGTATGTCTGGAGACTTACAACGCTAAAATCCGAGTTTCGATACCCGTGGTGGGCAAAGCACATATAGCTTATTGTGTACCTTTGTGCTTAATTCAAAACAACAACAACTTCTCATAAATTATTTGTTAAGTTTCAACTAACAATTTTAGAATCTTCATGTCGAGGCATATGGCACAGAAATGTTTCATATCTTAGAACTGCCTTGAAAGACAACTATTTTATAATACTTTTACTACAAGCATAATATGTTGATAGGTTAATAATTTTCAAATATAACTACAGTGTATGAAAGAGTTAGCTTTAACTATTACACTTAACATAAGTTTACGACTGACAATGATTTTGTCATATTTCCACAGGCCGAGCTAAAGACTGCAAGTCGCCACCTGTTTCAGGACCTTGTACAGCTAATATTCCCAGTTATTATTACGACCCAGACAGCCACAAGTGTAAGAAATTTATTTTTGGAGGCTGTGACGGGAATGAAAACCGATATAGAAGTGAAGCTGACTGTTTGGCTGCTTGTTTAGGTAGTGTGAAGATATGTATTATATTTACAAACAGTACTTACAAGAAATATCAAAATGTATCTACTTTAATAACGTTAAATATACACCGCACGTATTATTTATATATCTATAATAGTTACTCGAGAACCAAACTTTAGAAATGCTTTTAATAAAGTAGGTATCTCTTATATATATGTGTGTTTATTTTTTTTTTCAGGAACGTGAACTACTTGAATATTTTGGGAAAAGCTGACGTTCGTTGACGAGACGGATTTGATTTTTTATTACATTTCATTCTCAGATACAATTAAACATTTTTGTCTTGAGCACATTAATATTAATAACAGAACTTGATGTCTTATGGGTTATTGTAAATTGTTATTATAATACATGAAAATAAAATAATTATTTGTATAGTAGAATGGAACCTTATTAATTTATCATTTTTTATTATAATCTCAACAAGAAACGTGCATTTGAAAAATCTTCCTAACACAGCATCACTATCCAATAACCAACGGTTACTCACAACACTTCAGAATTCTTTAGTCATGACAACACCATCAATTCTCCCATTAAATTAACACCAATCTAAGTATAAAATTAAATAAATGTAGTTGGTAAATTATTAATAAGTCAGATAAATTTTACAATAGCTGTATACCTACTAGATGTCTAATAATAAACCAAAGCATGTTTGTATAACATTCTCACAGACCTACAGAAGATAATTCCTCTTCTACGTTTGTACCGTACTGAAGCTGAATAATCTTCAGTAGTTATCGGACATGACACTAGAGGACGTTAAATGTACTAATTTATGGTTTCGTTTGTTTTGAATTTCGCGTAAAGCTGCATTAGGACTATCTGCGCTAGCCGTTCCTAATTTAGCAGCTTAAGATCACAGGGAAGGCAGCTAGTCATCACCACCTACCGGCAACTCTTGTACAAATATAAGACATAGGCTCAGATCTACCACTAAATTAACTATTGTTAATTTACATTAAAGTTTCGAATTCCAATCAGAACTTCCAAAACCTCTTTATAATTAATTTATTCAAATACGTTTATAAAATATCAGTTATCTGGACCAACAGCGGGATATATCAGAATCTAAACTACTAAAAACATAACTTCTCGAGATATTTTGTCTTAAACTTGTAACTGTGGTTACAATAATCTCTTATATAGGAAGCCGCCCGGCATGGCCAGGTGGGTTAAGGCGTTCGACTCGTAATCCGAGGGTCGCGGGTTCGAATCTCGGTCGCACCAAACATGCTCGCCCTTTCAGCCGTGGGGGCGTTACAATGTGATGGTCAATCCCACTATTCGTTGGTAAAAGAGTAGCCCAAAAGTTGGCGGTGGGTGGTGATGACTAGCTGCCTTCCCTCTAGTCTTACACTGCTAAATTAGGAACGGCTAGCATAAATAGCCCTCGAATAGCTTTGTGCGAAATTCCAAAACAAACAAACAAACCAAGCAAAATCAGTGACAGTATCTGGCATGATTGAAGCATCTGCAATGACAGTTGAACAATTGCGGGTATTGCGAACAGAGGAAAATTACAACAAGATATTTGATGAAGCTGAGAAAAATGTAACTTCCCTAGATCTGGTGCCTATTGAACTACCACGCATTCACAGACCCCCCCAGAAGAATAACAGGTGATGGCTCAGCACACCATTGTGCAACAGCTAGAGATTACTACAGGAGCCAATATTTTGAATTTGTGGACACAGTCATAGAACATCTGATCACTAGATTCAATGCTGACAACAATGACTTGAGACAATATCTGGCACTTGAGAACATGATCATATCTGGCAAGATGGACAACTCGGTTATAAAGTTCTATCTAGAAATCTCTGCACAACGGCTCGAGTTTCAGTTGCCCATGTTCAAAGGAACAACAAAAGCAGTATCTCTGAAAGGTGCGAAGGATGATTACTGTAACATGCACGAAACAAACCAGCAGAGGTTTAGTGAAGTGTTTCTTGTCATGAAAATTTTACTTGTATGTCCAGTATCCAGCTGCGACTGTGAACGCAGCAGCTTTTCTGCATTAAGATGGTTGAAGACGTAGTTAAGGTCAACTATGTCTCAGTGCTGCCTCAACCATGTGGCAGTTTGTCACATTCACAAAGATGAGGTGGACAAGATACATATAGAAGAGCTCATGAAATAATTCATAAACAGATCATCACAAAGGAGGTCTACGTTTGGGAACATGTAGACTAGAGGACTAAATGAATCTTACTTCAATGAAAAGTATGAATAATTATGTGTTACATTGTATTGATGTGTAATTTTCAACAGTTCGCAAAGACATTTTAATTATTTTTATCAAACAACAATAACAGTTTTTCAGTATATATAAACTTATCAATGGTAATTACTAATTTTATTAATATTTGAAAACGTAATTCATGCAATGAAAGCTATTAGTAATCTTGTCAAGTATAATGGCCATCTTTTATACTGTGCAGTGTGCAGGAATAAATTCATGTGGCAGTTAATGTGTGACACATTTGTCTTTATTCTATTAACATTTTGAAAACTGTTCACAACACCTCACTTATACAAACCTACATGGAAACCTTGAAGTATCGTGGCAACAAAATTACTCTGTGACTGCATGTTTACAGCTTTCAGGTTCACGTAATCAGAGATTACCAATTTGTAAATTGAACAGTAGCCATAAGTGGTTACAAAAGTCATCCCCCCTATCGGGTGTAAAAAATCTACGCCCCTGAACATAAGTATTACAATGCATTATTAATAAACAGTGCCATAATCACAACAATACAACAAGTACAAAGTTGTATTGAACCATGAAATGTATATAATATTTAACAAATGTATGTTAACTTGGTTTCTAGGTAACGGCCAAGGCTTGTTCAAAATGACAACAACGTCGTCATGGCAACTAAAATATTATTACGTTTTTATATTATTTTTCTAAATAAATTATCAACACAGATACAGATAACTTTGTTGTACTGCAATTCCAGGTTTAAGTGTTATAAGTTATAAACAAATCTCATGTTGTTTTTTATTTATAAAATTCAAGCAAAACTGATATTGTAGAACATTGTAGAAGCAATTCTTTTGAGGTTTACTTCATCTAGGCTTGTCCAAGTTTAAATTACATTAATGTCGTTGTTAACCCTAAAATATTATTATGTTTTTAACTTCATGTGTTGTCCCTCGTCCGAACCACACATTACTTTAGGTCTTAACAGAACCGGAAATAAGCTATTGTTGCGTCTTGTGAATGGTCACCTCGTTATCTTGTTATAAAAATAACACGTGCTACTGAATTATAAAATACATATAATATCTCACAACTGGATATTTAGTTGGTTTCCAGGTAGCGGCCAATGCTTGTTTAAAATGACAAATATGTCGTCATAACAACAAAAATATTATTATTTTTCTAAATTTAATTCCAATAAAGATATCAACACAGATACAAATAATTTTGTTGTACTAAATGTACTTGCAGTTTTATTTATTTATAAAATGCAAATAAAACTAGTATTGTAGAACATTGTACAAGCAATTCTTTTAAGGTTTACTTCATCTACGCTTGTCCAAGTTTAAATTAGATTAATGTCGTTGTTAACCCTACAATATTATTAGGTTTTCAATTGACTTGTTGTTCGGCATCCATAGTGACTCACAATCATATCAACAACTGACATCTCTCTTGGTATTTTAGACACTTCCTGCAAAGTGTGGTAATGAGTAATGTGGTAAATAACAAGTGTGGTAATGAATAATGTGGTAAATAACAAGTGTGGTATAAATTTATGTTTCGTTTTCTCCTTTTCAGAAACGAGCAAACGATTTTATCTTTCGTTTCATAAGCCAAGTGTATTAGGCGTTCGACTCGTAATCCGAAGGTCGTGGGTTCGAATCCCGGTCGCACTGTTTTTCAACGGATGTGGGACTTCTGCATGAGTTATCACAAATAAAATCTGTGTCTTTAATATGTTATTAACGAGCCCTCAGAGAAAAAAACTGGTTAAAAATGGCGTATAAATAAACCACTGTGACGTATTACAAGTATGTCAGTTTCAACCACGTGATATACAAAATATCCATCTGTAATTTCACGTTCCTATTCTGTACTGTTTATTACATATGACTTGCTCAACTGTGAAACTGTAATCACTCAGTAATTTTTTACAGTACTGACTTTTTCATTCAGCGTTCATCATCTTGTAAAGTTTCATATTATAGGTCATTCGTGAACGTTATATTCAGTAAGTTACAATAAAATGATTGGATCATCTACAATGAACAGAGGTATATATTTCATTATCTCTGTGTATAACCAGAATTTACTGACAACAGTAAAGTTTTATTTATCTAAGAAGACAGATGCTTCTATTGATAAAAATTCAAAATAAAAACCAAAGAGTATTTCGTAAATAATAAAAATTTGTAACCGACAAAGATAGTTACGTACAAACCTGCTGTACAATTATACTCAATAATAGTACAGTAAACCAATGTCTGATACGCACATAAAATCAGTGCCATACGTTATACTGTTTTCTCGCGTTTTTATACGACAAATTTGTTTCAAATAGTTTTATTAGTATTTATTATTTATATTTAAGTATTTTCGTATTTCTCCAAGTTAAAAATATTCTCTTTAAAAGCATTTTTATTTACGTATACTATAGGATTACAATTATGTGTTCTCGATTTTAGTAATACAGAATGTCGTGATAATAGAAATACGTGTGGAGACGACGTAACATATTTTAAACGTAAAGGCACTTGAGAAAATTTTATATACTATCTCCTGCCATCTAGCGACATTATTCAGAAGTACTTATGATTGGGTAACATGAAACAAAATTCATTTCATTTCGATTAACTCGAGATAATTCGTTTGAGCAAATGTTTATTCGTAATTTATGATTATGTTCAGGATTTATACTATTGCTTCACTTCATTGTTAATGTTTGGTTTCCAATGAATATATATATCATGAAACTACGGTAGTTACCAGTTCTTTAACAGTGCTCAATTTTTGTTTGTCACAAAGTGCGGTGCTATCCCTCAGTACCTAGGGATGGGCCAAGAAATAATGCTTACAAATAACTACTAAAGTTGAGTTATAGCCTCATTTGAGTACCTTATTTGCAATAAGAAGCATTTCTCAGATTCTGAGACTCCCATTAATATTTCAAAGTGTTGCTAATATGGAAACTAGCTAAAGAGACAAAGTGTTTATCCTTCCTTTTCGTATCACACGTATTTCTATATTTAGATAACAGTTTCATGTGTGAAAGAATTCCGAATTTATCCGAAAGATTTTATCCAACAGTCAGCACAGGAAACATGCTAACGAAACATTTTTCAACACCAGCAGAAACACGCAAGACATGGCGCACCCAACTGTCACCTTATTGTATTTTTAGTGTACCAATGCGCACCCACCTGTCACCTTACTGTATTTTTAGTGTACCAATAATCAACATTCTTTATTTTCATTTTAGGCACAAATTTCGGGATCCTCAAAGACAGGTTAAGACCAGGGATTAGGATTGGGTTTTCTCGGGATTGTCCCATTTCCCAAACTTCAAATTCTTATCATAGAATCTACCGACATCCCTCCATATTTTGTGATAGTCGGCGGTCTTTTCTTGCTTGTCGATCAAAACCGTATTCTTTCATGAATGCATGTGTCAGTAATGTTCGTGTGTATTTATGTGTATGTGTAGACGCCAACGTGTTTTTTGGTTTGTTTTGTTTGTTTTGTTTTTTTAATGTCTCATAAAGCTACTCGTTGGCTATCTGTGCTAGCCGTCCCTAAATTAGCAGTGTAAGACTAGAGGGAAGGCAGCGAGTCATCACCACCCACCGCCAACTCTTGGGCTACTCTTTTACCAACGAATAGTGGGATTGACCGTCATTTATAACGCCCCCACGGCTAAAAGGGCGAGCATGTTTGATGTGACGGGGATGCGAACCCGCGACCCTCAGATTACGAGTCGCACGCCTTAACACGCTTGGCCATGCAGGGCCTTGTTTTTTGGTTTCTTTTCGTATTGCTTAACCTAATATCCTATCACGAGTGGGTTAAAGAGAAAGTAAACTGAGCACATGCAGTTGATTTTCACCCAGAACTCCGACTAAGAGCCAGTTAAATGTTAAACCGAAATACCTTCCACGTTTTCTCCTCTTCCCGAAATTCTTGATTTAACTGAGCTTATCAGGTATGTGGGTATCAAGTCATCCTTAAGTAATGCCCGATTTTAGGTTCAGAAAAAGAGGATTTCAAACACTTTTAATGTTATTTAATCAGTAATGTATGTTCAGTTATTAATTACTTCCTGCCAACGATTAACAAGCTTCTGAATGTCACTTCTATAAAATTCTCGGGGTTTGGAGAAAAAGAATGAGAGGGTAGTTTTAACATCTTCATGTGTTCCAAGCTCTTTTCCATCAAGATAGTTCTGCAAACTTTGGAATACATGATAATCAGATGGGGGAAGGTCTGGAGAATAAAAAGATGCGGAAGTTTTTCCCAGTCTAGCTCTTCAATCTTTACAGATGTGATTCTTGCTGTATGGGACCATACATTATCCTGGTATAACAAAACACATTTACGATTGGTCCAAAGTAGGCCTCTTTTCTTTCAGTGTAACATTTAAGTGCTTGAATTGTTGACAATAGAAGTCTGATGTAATCTTCACATTGAGTGGCAGCAACTCAAAGTGGATCACACCAACAATATCCCACCAAACACTTAACAAGACTTTCCTAGGATGGAGTTCCATTTTGGGCTGTACTCTATCCAGCTTACCTGCATTGAGCCATTTTCTGTGGCGCTTAACATTTCTGTAAAATATGCATTTTTCATCTCCAGTCACTAACTGTCCAAAAAAGGTGAGTTACGTTCACGAGAGTGCAGAGAAGTACAAATGTCCACTCTTGCTCTAAGATTGGCTTCTGTCAAATCATGGGGACCAATTTTCCAAGTTTTGGACACCTTTCCAAGCTGTTGCAGATGACAGTGAACTGTTGAATGAAACTTCTGTACTAGTTCTTCAACTGTTACAGCACAATCTTCATCAAGTCATCATTAAACTCAACCCGACCCTGAACGTGGCGCATCACTTAAGCTGTAGTCATCTGAACTGAACTTTCGAACCCCTTCAACATTTTCTTTAATTGAGACTCTGCACCATAAACACCTTGAATGTTTTGTGTAGTTTCTACTGTATTGTTGTCCTTTTAAATTCATAAATCATTACATGTGCTCCTCAGACACATCCATCTTCATAAGGGTTTATTTGATTAATGATTTGAAAAAAGTGGAGTTGATTTAGTTTCTTTTATTTTATTTGAACATTTTTATACATGTCCTACTACATGTTAGTCATTAAAGTTTTCTACAAAGACAGGAATGATGATGCACCTTCTGTATTAAATTTTCGGACATTATCGGATGACCTGATACATGTATGGTACAATACTTCATGGCCGTGGATTTGTGTGGTTTGGTTTGTTTTGAATTTCGCGCAAAGCTACACGAGGGCTATCTGTGCTAGCCGTCCCTAATTTAGCAGTGTAAGACTAGAGGAAGGCAGCTAGTCATCACCACCCACCGCCAACACTTGAGTTACTCTTTTACCAACGAATAGTGGGGCTGATCAAAACATTATAACGTCCCACGGCTGAAAGAGCGAGCATGTTTGGTGTGACACGGCATTTTAAGTTATTCTGAATCAACTCTCACTAAAAAATGCAACAAAATCCTGTTGCTACTGTACAAAGTGACGTCACCAGTAAAATCATCAGTTTCTGATACTTCTTTGTTGTTCGTTTCTCTAGGCCCACTAATAGTACATCTGTAAGTCTACAGATTTACAACGATAAAATCAGGGGTTCGATTCCACTCTGTGGGCTCACCAGATAGCCCGATGTAGCTTTACTATAATCAAACACACGTATATACATTACTGTAAATCTGATGAAGACAAAATAATTTGTAACTAACCATTGACACTTTCATATAAAACTTTCCAGCAAGTGACATTGACAAGTGATCCAGCCTTCACATGTCTTTCTGGATTTTCGTAACTTCAGAGGAACTAGAACCGTTATTTTTGTACGAATATACCGAAGTAGTTTTATTTGAGAAGTAAAATTATTATTTATTTATCTACAGTTTACTGCACCCTGATACAATATACATGTAACAGTATAATGGACGCCACAGAATTAAAGTTGTTAATAAAACAGTATAATTAAAATAATTGAAATTACTAACAATACATGTTTTGATTTTTAACAGTGTAATTAATCGATATTTTCAAAATAAAATGCTACAATATACAACTGTTTAACTGTGTTTTAATCGTATTGTTACAATTACAAGAAAGAGGTATTACACCATGACAAGTAAACATAATTTCATAACTGGACGTTAACTTGGTTTCTAAGTTACACCCAGTACATGTTTAAAATGACATTAACGTTGTCACGACAACAAAGATATTATTACCGTGTTTCTCCGATAATAAGACCTAGTGTGATTTTTCGGGATAGTTTTAATATAAGCCCTACCCTTAAAATAAGCCCTAGTTAAGAGTGGCAGGAAGAGGAAAGAAATAAAAAAAAAATTAATTTATTAATTAGTTTAATAGTTAGCTAATTAGTTTGTTTAAGTATTAATCAGTTAGTTTAATAGTTTAATAATAGTTTATTTTAAATGGTTAGTTTAATAATAGTTTATTTTATATGGTTAGTTTAATAGTTTTACTTTGTGACTTCATTTTTTTAATATATCAAAATAAGACATCCCCCGTAAATAAGCCCTAGTGTCATAGTTTGGAGTTAAAATTAATATAAGCCCTGACTTATTTTCGGAGAAACACGGTATGTTTCTTTAATTGAGAAGTTTAGGACAGATGATATTTAATGTGACACAAATAACTTAGTTTTACTAAATTGTGCTTTCACGTTGTGTTTTAACAATCATTAATTGCTAAACTAATTGTTTGATTTATTTATAAAACTCAAGTAAAATGAGTCTCATTGAAAGTTGAAGAAGCAGTTAGATGTCTCTATCAGCTTTATAGTAACGAATCAAAACACGTGTGACAAAGATGTTTAACAGGTCTTCGTAATTGTCTTTCAAAATCTTTAAAAGAAATGTTGAAAAACGAAAGTACCAATCATCACAAGACTTTTATTAATGTGTTTATCACACTGAACTGGTTATATACTTTTACCATGTTGTGTTACATCAGACTAAAAACGTTCTGTCTATACAGTCAACACACATATTACAAAAACTTACTGTCAATGTTTCTGTGTGTTATGTTCAGTTTAATATAATACATACGTGACTTGGAAAAGTGTACATTAAATTAAAAGACAACAACTTTAACCCTACTTTAAAAAACATGAGATGATTTTCCTCTAACCAGACGAAGGTGTTTCACCAGTAGCTTCTGACCGATATTACTGAGGAGATAAGAAATATCTATACAGACAGAAAGATATTTAAATATCTCTTGAGAAACTCGGGAGAATTTAAAATATGTGATAATTTCGAAGGTCTGAACGCTGATAATAAGGAAAGTTTCAATGTATACCACGTGACTATAAAGTAATGTCTGAAATCGAGCATATATTGATAGCATAGTTAACAATAGTTCTGTTTATAGCTTTAAGTATAAAACATGTATCAGTATAGATTCTTTAAATGACTATATCGGATACTCTAAAGTTTGTTTGTTTGTTGAAATTATGCACAAAGCTACACAGTAGATTATTTATGTTCTTCCAACCACGGGTATCGAAACCTAGTTTCGCGGTGTGAGTCTGCCCACATACTGCGGAGGGTGCACTTAAAAGTAATTTCTTCACAAATACTTTCATAAAATAAGTTTTAAAACTGTTGGTTGTTGTCAGGTACAACATTTTTATGGGTAGTTTGTATGTAATAACAAACGGATGAAAGTGATACCAATACTACTTGTATCACTTACGTGTTAGGACATGTAATGGCCTGGTGGTCACAGTGATCCTATTGCAATCTCTTAAAGTAATATTCTATTTTACTATTCAGTTAGAGTAGTTCAAGAGTTGGTTGTAAGTTGTTGAGTATGTGACCTCCTTTATTCACTTCTAATATGGGGATAACTTATCATTTTAACTTTGTCATCACCACAACAACACAATACTATTGTATTAAATATAAGATTATTTACTATACATGTAGCAGTGTCTTTACTGGAACTCAAGGTCAGTAAAAGGCAGAGATAATTCGTTCATTGCTTCATGAGATAGTTTCTACTGAATATTTGTTTCATCTTACAAATCCTGCATGCTACTCAAAGATAAATTTGAGAATACCATACCACTAGGAATCTCAGAACTGCTGGTATGGGTATTAACACTTTTATTGGTAAGGAGAAAACAATGTTGCGACCTACCAAGGTCATCTTAAGGTTGACCAAAACGTTGTTCTCTTTTTATCAGCAAAAGTGTTAACACCCAAACAGGCGTTCTGAGATACATTTTTATTTCAAGTGGATTTCTCGTGATCAAGGACCATACCGCTATAGTTAGGGTTATCTTATCTGTATTATAGTTTTGACCAACAGGACTACAGCTAATCTTAACCAATCAATAGCTTTGACCAACTAACGTATGTTCACCAGTGTTTTGGCACTGTACAATTTACTGCCTTCACAAACTGTCTTCTATTGTGACCATGTCAAACTGTACTATAATTTTACCTAAAGGACTATTCCATGAACTAGAAGCTTTAAAGCAGGATATCAACACCTAAACTGGAAACAGCCAAGAGAGCTCATTGAGTAGTTTTTCTGTAAACAAACAAATCTACTTGTCGATAACATACTTTGAATCAAATAGTTTATACGATAGATTTTTATGACTGGTTTAAATTGTAAAATTAACTTAGCTGTTTATACTGTACGATTAATCGACTGTTGATACTATACAATTAACGGAATGTTAAATTTTAAGATATTTATCAAATTATTCACATAATACGACAAGAACTGTCTCTGTTTGTTAGGTTTAGCTAACTGTAGACTGATTGCCACTTTTTATCTTACAAGTACAAAAAGAAATGCTTGAACAGTATTTGTTGACTTAAGCCTGCTGTGTTACACGTCCGAATCAAGGTTACCTTACGTAATGTAAAGAAACCGTAGAAAACGAGACACAAAGTCAGTCCACCACGTGATCAGAACTTTTATGTTTTGTTGTTTCTTTTCCTTTTGTAGTTAAGTGGAAAGCTAAACACTGGTCTGTCTATGCAGTGACTACGATGAATATATAAAACCTGTTCTCACAACATAAGATTTCAAGAGAAGTGACAAAGACCTGTAACGTTATCCTGATAAAGAATGAACAAATACACTTTAACAATCACGAAACTTACGGTATTACCACTAAAGAAAGCCAATATTTGATGTTACTAGTCAGGTAAATGAAAAATTCGTGTACTAACGAAAACATTTACACAAACACAGAGTGTGATAAAGACAGACATTAATGACAGAATGTTAGATATACCAACTTTCAGAGAGATATAAATCGCCTTTAAACAACATAATAACACAAAGTTATCTAACAGAATTACTCTTGTGTTTGAAAACAAGAACACCATTACTCTTGAAGATAACAGATATGATGTTATGAAAGTCTCATTGGTAAAATATGAAAAGGAACCAAGTGGCAGCACATAGATTTGTTACAATAATCTGTAGAGAATGAAATATTCACTTGACAGTGAAGCTATAACTAATGGAAGTTTTAATATGAGACATATACATTGGAAAAAACACTCGTACATTATGACAGTTTTATTAACCATTGAAAGAGATCACGACTGTAAGAAGTTATATACAAAATACTATCACCCAATAACAAAACAAACAATGTATCACGTGATTTTGCCTTGAAACAATTATACAAAACAAAGTGTTCTTGTGTTACACTTGTTATTACCCATCATCTAAACACAACAATTCTCCTCTTACTGAATGAACACTTATCTCGTTCAACTTAATGATCAAATAACATTATTGTTTAGAGAAATTCCTGTTCTTCTATTCAGCCACCCTCCCATTGGTAATAAGGTTTAAAACTTGTTTATATACCGTTTTAGTATTATTTACGATGGATTCATTTTTTTCTTTGAAATACTTAAGCCTAAAAGGCCTTTTCCAAGTGAAGTCAAGAATATAAGTTTTCTCGACGACACTGAACTTGGTAAAGTGAGAATAATATTATTTATGTCTGCTGAGTATTGTTCTGGGAAAAATATTTTATTTTCCAGTCATCACGAAACGTGGTTAAAACGGAAAATAAATGATAAACCAAGACTTCCGCAATTCCTGGAAAGAGGAACAACAGTAACAGGAAAAGCCAGTGCTGTAATTCTGGTGGAAGCTGTTTACAAACATTTTTTTAGGCTCAGCCTTTATCACTTCCCTTCCATCTCAAATCACTTCCTTTCCATCTCAACGCGAATCTCTCTAGAATTTTACACCGGATTGATTTATATTGTTTAAAAAAACAACAAGATGTGAGATGAAAAACTTTGGACTTCCTGATGTTAAAATACTAGTAATAATAAAGGTAAACATTCGAGGGTGAATACAGTCTCAACATGGTTAACTTTGATACCTTAACAATCGTGAAATACAAAGAAAGTTTAAACTGTCTCTATCGATGTTTGTAATAATCTATGTTTCTGTTACATTCCATGTAAGTCGTTTGACATACACACAAATAGTTCACGAAACCTGCAAATTATACATAGTTGAAAGTTAACAAAACAAACTTGTAGTTTTTACAGTTTCAACACCAGTAGGCCTAATATTTGTGACGTTTATACAAGCTGTAGATGTTTCTCTATTTTTTCTTAATTTGTCCATTTTGGATACTATATAAGAGATTTTGAAAATGTAACATCTATTTTTGTTCTACAAACTGGTGCTCATGAAGCCTTTCCTGAAAACCAGAAGTCGTTAAGTCGGTTCGGGAATATTCAGAGTTAAAACTGTAACTTTTAAAGTATTTTTCTGCGTATACATAAACAGCGTTTTAAGTATTTTGTCTTTCATTAACTGTCGCATTTGTGTCACATTCAAGAGGCGTTTCCCGATAACTACTGATGATTATTTATATTCAGTAAGGTACCCAAGTAGGAGAGGTATCATCGTGCTGTGGGAAAGTTTTTAAAACATCGCTAAAGTTTACTTTATTATTTTACATTTAGTAGATGTACATGTATTATAAAATTTCAATTATATATAAATCGTCAACCACATTTACTTTCATTTTAGGGTCGTTTTAAATTGACGATTGAATTGCTTGTATAGTCATAGCTAAAAAACTCTAAAGTGTTGTGTGTAACCCGTGGGTTACATTGTAACGAGTATAACCTGCAGGTTATTAGATAATTATGTTGTTTTTAAAACTTTATAGGGAATAATTATTAAATTATGTATATCATGTGCAGTATAAATACAATATTTTTATATTGCTGTTTGCTTTGAATTTCGCGTGAAGCTACACGAGGGCTATCTGCGCTACCAGTCACTAATGTATGAATGGAAGCCTAAAGGGAAAGCAGATAGTCATCGCCACCCGGGCAACTCTTGGGCTACTCTTACCAAAAAATAGTGGAATTGAGTATGATTTTATAACGCTCCCACAGCTGAAAGGATGCATGTTTTGACAGGGATTCGTATCAATAAACCTCAGAATGTGACTCTAGCATCTCAACCACATGACCATGACGGGTTTAAATGTTATTATTTTCTATTTGTTTCCATCACAACATCTAAAAGTGTTGACATGAAATCTTTATGGATGTTGTTCCATTATATTTGTACCGACCTATATTTTAATGTTAAAGAATAATTTCCATTACTTTAAATCAACTTCTGTTTTAAATTCTTCTAATTTATCATTATCTTTAAAACCTAAGGCCATTAATATTCTCCTTCGTTTGAAAAAAATTCTTGTCAGAAATTTAAATTCAATATTAGATCCTATATCAAAGCTTACCGAATAACAGTAAGACAATAAACATTTTTTACAAACCTGAAAAAAGCAGACAAACAGTTTGCTGTTGTTTAATATTGCTTTCCGTTCCCGCCACCAGCCCCGTAAATAAATTTCTCACACTGGTGGCTTTATGGATCGTAATAATATCTTGGTATAATAGCTTCACAAGGTCCTGTAATAGGTGGAGTGGCAGTCTTTATCCAGACCTGTGAAAGTATAATATGATCATTCCCTCTTGAAGTAAGCACGTTTAATATAGTATATCTTAGGATACTAGACACTTCGCATAATAACTGTTTAATACACTATATTTACAGCTAGAGTTTTAAACACCAGTTAACGTTCACAATTAGGATGTTTTTAGACAATTATTTTCACAAGTAGTTCTATCATATCAGACATTTTGTGCCAAATAGCTTGACACCAAAATTCTAAAGTTTTATTAAAACCTAGCAATTAATTTGAAGTAATAAAATGAAATAAATAATTATCACCATGTGATATATTTTTCATGATCGTTACAAACAACTCCTACCTGTTGTTTCTGACAAGTTACACAGTGAACAACTATTGTTATCTCTATATCCACTTTTCGAAAACTGACTAACATAGACTAAGTCATAACTAACCATGAACACTTTTGTATAAAACTTCTGTCACCAAGTGACATTGACAAGTAATCTAAACTTCCGTTGATTTTCTGGAATTATGAAGCTCCGAGAAAACTATTATCTTTAACTTTCGTGCCAATGTCCTGAACCGGTTTTATTAACCTTAATACAAGAAAACACACATTTATTAATAAATTAACAAGAAAAATAAAATAGCGTAAATAACAACAAGAGATTTTCTCATGTTAGTTGCAGACACCTCTTATAGAACTCGCAACAAAAAAATACAACCAAATATGTGACTACTAAAAGTAAGAAAACAACCAATACTTTTATATAATAATCTTTCTCGTTTCTTACAAAAAATATAAGTTTGTATCGTGAGTCTAAAGTTGAACAAGATCTGAAATCTCTCAGGAGATGACGGAGCTATGAGTTATACGTTTATACTTTTAAAAGCTCAGAGTATTTCTTTAAATTCTCATGCCAAGACTAATAAATTAGTGCTTCGAACTAATGGACGTTAACTTGGTTTCTTGGTGACGGCCAAACATTGTTTTAACATACATTAATGAAGCCATGACGATTAAAAAAAACTATTATATTTGTTTAATTCGTAAGTTATAGTTTACTTCAAAAAACACTTTAGTGTATAATAATTTAATTTTTTTCAAAATGTACTTTCAGATTTAGCTTTAAAATTTGTTGACAATTTATTTATTTATAAAATTCTAGTAAAACAGGTTTCGTAAAGCATTGTACAAGTACCATATGCACCCTGGAGTGTCAAGTGCTCTTTGACCTCTTTCTTTACTTTATATGGTCATGCAGTGTTGGTTGGTGTTGTTCAGAGTGAGCTGACATTCTCCGACCCTTTGTCCATGTACTGGTATACATTTACAGACATTCTCTTGCTCTACTAGGGTGAAGTATGTGGGTTTTTTTCCCTTTCTTATATATTTGTATATTTTTTCTCCCTTTTTTTATTTTGTATTTAAAATATATCTTGATTGGAGAGAGGTGATTAAGGCTATCTTCATCATGTATGTTATTGTACTGTGTCTGTCTGGTATGGTTGGTATGTTTGTGTATGAATTTAGATGATGTGGTTCTGGGAACTCTGTATACTGTTGTAAGGAATGTGTTTTGTGTTGTTTGCAGCTTGGTTTTAATAATTGTGTTACTTACAGTTATCCAAGCTGAAGCTGTATAGTTTATTACTGGTCTAATGTATGTTTTATAAATTGTTAATATATTGTCTATTGATGCTCCACTGTTCTTACCAGTTAGACTCCTAGCATAGTTGGTTCTTCGCCAGACTTTACTTTTAATTTCACTTACATGGTTAATCCATGTTAATTTTGAGTCGTAGATTAAACCTAGAAATTTTGCTGATTTGGTAGTCTGAAGTAATGTTCCATTCATATATATTTCAGACTGTAGTTTTTTGTGTTTTGTCAGCTTTGTAAAGATGACAACTTGTGTTTTTGCTGTATTTATTTTTAATCTGTATTTTTGACAGTTTTCACTTATTCTATTTAGTTGTGGTTGTATGTTTGTGGCTACTAATGTTGGTGTTGTGGCACTTTTTCCAGACTGCCGCATCATTAGTGAATTATGGGAAGAATCCATGATTAGGATCCTTCAATGGCAAATTGTTTCCATACATGACGAAGAATACAGGGCTATCCACCCCTCCATGATGGACACCAGCTTCTCATACATGATGAAGAGTAGACGGCAATCCACCCCTCCATGAGGAATACCAGCTTCTCCATACATGATGGGCTAGTACAGGGCTATCCACCCTCCATGAGGGACACCAGCTTCTCCATACATGATGAAGAGTACAAAGCTAACCACCCCTCCTTGAGGGACACCAGCTTCTCCATACATGATGAAAGAGTACAGGACTATCCACCCCTCCATGAGGGACACCAGCTTCTCCCATACATGATGAAGAGTACAGGGCTAACCACCCCTCCTTGAGGGACACCAGCTTCTCCATACATGATGAAGAGTACAGGACTATCCACCCCTCCATGAGGGACACCAGCTTCTCCATACATGATGAAGAGTACAGGGCTAACCACCCCTCCATGAGGGACACCAGCTTCTGGAGTGAAGTATTCAAGAATGGTTCTCTCTACATTTACTGTGATTTCTAGAAAGTTGGACAGCTAGCAAATAACTCCACGCGGTAGTCACAGTTCATTCATTCGGAACCGTAGACCGCTGTGCCATACAGTGTCAAATACTTTTTTTTAATGTCAACAAAGAAGGCGACAGTGCATTGTTTATTGTTAAAGCTGTCTAATATCTCTACAGTTAGTCTAACTAAGTAGTTTGTTGTTTGTTTAAATTTTCTTAATCCATTTTGTTCTTCTGGTAATTTTGATGTTATCTCAAAGAATGTGGAGAGTCTATTATTTATTATTATTTTAACAATTCTGACTACACAGCTGGTCAGGCTGATTGGTCAGTAGCTATTAGTTTTATTGACTGGCTTTTCTACCTTATAAAACTTTAATATATTCTCATGCTTCCAAAAAAACTGCTATGTATCCAGAGGATAGAGATAAGTTGAAAAGTGCTTTCAGGTGGTCAAACTATTTCGGAGTGCCTTTTTTCTAGGAAGAAGGCTTGTATTTCATCTTCACCTGGAGATTTGTTTTTTTGTTTTCATTGCTTCATGAAGTTCACGTGTAGATATGTCTTTCGTTAGGATCGTGTCTTCCTAGTTTGTTATGTTTATTGGGAAAACTGGTTCAAATTGTTCTTTATTGTTTAGTCTATAGTTTGTGACTTTGTTATAAATATAAATATTTATTCTTGAATCAGTATGTATTTTAAAAGTGTTACGTATTTGGTGTTTTAAAGCTTCGGTTTTTTCTTTATATTTGTATACTATTGTATTATTGTATTCAAGAGTAGGATATTTCTTTGTGGCTGGATTGTCGTTGGTCAGTCGTCTAAGATGTGTCCAGAATTTTTTCGAGTCAGTTTTATTCTTTAATTTTGAGCAACACTTATCACATTTATGATTTTTTTCGTAACTTTTTTGTGCTCTTATGTGATTCTTTTATGTTGTTAATTTGTGTTTTGGTTTCTCTGTCTTTTGTTATTATCATATATCAACTTAAGAGACTTCTTCCATTATTGTTTGTACAGTTGCATCCAAGGTTAACATCGTTACTGTTGAGATCTCAATGACTATAGAGTTATGGTCGTGGGAAAATTGAGTAATGTTATGTCTAGTTACTTAAGTGGTGAACAGTATATTCCTGATATTGTTACTTTTGTTGTTTTATTTATAGAATATCCATAGTAACATGTTCGTTATTACTGCTCATACTGTGACTGATAGATCTGTTTTATACAGCATCATTATACCTCTGTTTTCATCGTTTCTGTTTATTTTTGTGTTTATATTGAGGTGTTGTTTTCTTGTGATTTTTGTGTTTGTATTGGAGTTTTGTTTTCTTGTGATTTTTTGTGTTTGTATTGAGGTGTTGTTTTCTTGTGTAACATTACTTTGTTCCTGCTGTTTATGTCTTTCGTTTCCTTTTAACCTTTGTGCATAAGTTATTTTATATGGTACTGATACGAACTAATATCTTTCCACCTTGGAAGAACAAAACTTGTATAATTACGGGAAATGAAAACAAAGACCACAGGTGTCGCTAGTTGACAGACACAGAGATATTCGGCGATTTAATAAAATATCGATTATGATTTTTCTGGAGAGCCATTAAGGATTTGGGGCAGTGGTAACTAGAATCGGGGCACGGGCATCACGTGCCAGTGTCTAACAAGATATTAGCTTATATGATATATTTCAAATTATTATTAAAACGACAGAAAACACCAGAATGGTGTGGTTTGTTTTGAACAAGTGTGTTAAGGTGTTCCACTCTTAATCTGAGGGCCGCGGGTTCGAATCCTGGTCGCATCAATCATATTCATGCTGCCTTCCCTCTAGTCTTACATCTTACACTGCTAAATTAGGGACAGCTAGCTCAGATAGCCATCGTGTAGCTTTGCGCGAAATTCAAAAATAAAGTTTTTGTGGTGAATTTTGTTTTTCCTTTTGGATGTAACAGTTGCAAAACCTTCTTGTACATTTGTGTCTGTCTCACTGTTTGTGTAGTTTACAATAGTATTGTTCTGAATGTTTACAGTTGTTCTATCAACATCCAAAGTGTTTCTGTTATGACATTTATTTTGTTAGTTGTAAGAGAAGCTCCCTCTACCACAGTATTAGATGTTTCTGCTACTTCTTTCTCGTTTTTTGAATTTTCAGACGAATTAGTAAGTTTTATTATTTTTCTATGGGCTTTTCGTCTTTTTCTAACATTATTTTATTTTGCTTTATTTACTGTGTTTAGTTCTTTCGTTGTTACAGTACATAGAGCGAACAGGGTGGAGTTTGTATCTCTGTTAAATATTTGGCCGACAACAAAACTAGACTTGTGCTTTTTTCGTCTTATTCCGGGAGCTTTTTTCCCGCTGTATTATTTGAGAATTCTTTAGGTAGCTATCGGTGTAGTTTGTTTTGTTTTTGAATTTCGCGCAAAACTGGTTTTGGAACAATTATTACAAGTTTCGTACATGTTGTGTGTGTATCTTCACCAGACAGCGTGACATTCCATAAAAGCCTGATGGTATAGGGTAGGCACTCAACTTATTACGGCAGGTATTAAAATGTGGCATTACTTTGATAAACCATAATAAACATACTTTGTAAAAATTTTATCTATAAGACATGAATGAGGTAATGAAATAAAATCGACCACAAAAATTTATACATTTTTAAAATAAATATTCAAGAAGTTTTTACATTGTTGTAAGTTTTCTTTACATGAAAAATATCGTCATTTGTTTTTGTCTTCAGCCAAACTTGTTTCTTTTTGTATAAGTATGTTTTTTATATTTTCAGTTTTTGTTTGTTTGTTTGTTTCTTTGTTCAACTGAAAAATGTGGTTCACATTGTTTTATTGAAATAGAACCATTTCTATTTAATAAGACGTACATTTTATGAACATAGTGCCGAATTCTTTGAAACAGACTCTGCACGGCCAGGTGGTTTAGACTTTCGACTCGTAATCTGAAGGTCGCGAGTTCGAATCCCTGTCGCATCAAATATGCTCGCTCTTTCATCCATAGGAGCGTTATAATGTCACGGCCAATCCCACTATTCGTTGTTTAAAGAACACCTAAAGAGTTTGCGCTGGGTAGTGATGACAAATTGCCTTCCCTCTTATGTCACGCTGCTAAATTAACGGACGGCTAGCCCAAATAGTCCTCGAGTACTTTCGCGCGAAATTCAAAAACAAACAATCTTTCAAACAGTAAAACAAATTTCATAAACTTTTCATAGGCACCGGCGAGAATCGAACTCGCGATCTCCTGTTTACTAGACAGGTGCTTTAACCAACTAAGCCACGACGCCATTAAGTGATGAACATTTTCTGAGTACTTTACTCCTGAAGCTGGTGTCCCTCAGGGAGGGTGGTTAGCCCTATACTTTTCATCATATATGTAAACAATATGGCACTGAGGGATCCAAATCATGGATTCTCTTCACAGTTCGCAGATGATGTGGCAGTCTGGAAAAGTGCCGCAACACCCACGATAGCAGCCACTAACATACAATCGCAACAAGATAGAATAAGTGAATACTGTCAAAAATATAAAATAAAAATAAACACAGCAAAAACACAACTCGTAGTGTTTAGGAAATTTACAAAACACAAAAAACAACAGCCACAATTATATATGAATGGCACTCTACTCCAAATGGCCCCATCGGCAAAATTTTTAGGTTTAACCTGTTATTCTAAACTAACTTGGATCAATCATGTGAACGAAATTAAAAAATAAAGTCTGGCGAAGAGCTATACTATGCTAGGAGTCCAACTGGTAGTAAAACAGTGGCATCTACAGATAACGTTACTAAAAAATCAATAAAACATATATTAGACCTGTATTAGATTATGCAGCTCCAGCATGGATAACTGTAAGTGATAAAATAATTGAACCTAAACTACAAACAATCCAAAACACTCTCCTCATAACTGCATACGGAGTTCCAAGAACTACATCACCTGCCAACAATACCAGATAGACTCCTACATATTACAATAATGTACTTTTATAAGAATTGGATGAAAAACGAATTACTATGCGAAATAGACAGGTACCTCATACAAGATGAAGCTAGTCCTAAATATCTCTCCCCAGTTAACTTATATTTTAAATATAAAAATAAATAAAAAGGAAAAAATATAAATTTCAAATAATAATAAATATATAGTTTATTTATATATGTATTAAAAAATGCCACCAACAAACTTGACATTCTGCTGATAGACTAAAATAACCACTACATACGAGCCACAATACATGGACAATGTCCTAAAAAGAATCAAATAATATTCAGTTCCACAATTATAAATACCAATCCGTCAAGAACATAGGTAATGGGGAGGAGAAAGAGGTCACAGAGAACCTGACCTCCAGGGTATGAACTTTTCTACTCAAACACATTCTTCTTAGAACAATGTGTAATTTTTTCATCTTGAAAACTAATTGTTATAATTACCAAATTACCTTCTCAGTTTAATATTAAAGCCCTGACGTATCTAAGTTCTCAATTTGAAACAAGAAACTTTCAAGATCTCTTTG